>NW_008606262.1:0-34557 GCF_000691845.1 Merops nubicus | reverse complement strand
GATGAGTACAACTGATATATAATATATGTAATAATTATATATATAATATCTGATGGGTTTCAGCAGTTGATTTGTCTGTTTGTCAAGAGGACTGATGGCATGCATGCTGTGGCCCAGCAGTGGCCAGCCCCAGGCACCCACAGCAGCTTCCTGGTGTCTGGTCCAGGCACCCAGGGATTTAGACCTGTCTGAGAATTTCCACTCCTTATCACTTCTCATCACCAGCCTTTTCATGGCTCATTATCCTCCAGATCTACTCACCTTTGAATCAACATCCCATCCTTTGATGATATTGCTTGTAGAGATAGGAGACTTTCTCCCTGTCCCTTGCTGTTGCTGTTTGGCTAGATGGCATTCTGGTACCACGTATGCCTATACCTTGTTTTGATGATTATCCACCATTAGGCCAGCTAGTAGCTGAGATACCTTCTGAGCCCACCTGCACTCTGTTAGACTTGAGCTGCTTGGATGTCCTTGCTGTGTGAGAGGATGCTGCTGCTGCAGCCATCCTGGGTTGCATTTGGATTCTGTACCTGCCTCATGTGTCCCATTGCAGCCTGGACTATTGCCTTTTGTCAATGCTGTGTGAGGCTTCTGGCCTGAGGACAGTGTTTTTTTCAGTTGCTATCCCTAAGATTCTTGCATCGCTCCTGGTATTCTGTAAGTTGGGCAGTTGTTCCTGGCCAGCAGGTGAATACTGGCCCATACCAGCATGTGTCTATCCTTAGTTGTAAGCATGCATCAAACACACAGCGTCAGCAGTTAGATTTGCAGTGGTTTGCTCAAGCTGCTTTAAAATGCCATGCCATGCTAACTGCTCTCCTGTTCTTCCTCAGAAGGGGATAACCTCTGGCACCAGTTATTTTTTTTTTTCTGTCTGGCTAATCTTGACACATGGACTCTCTTCATTGCCAACAGCAGCCTACTCTGTCTAGTGTCTGGCTGGAGCCTGCTGTCAGAGATACCGCATCCATCGTATATTTCCTTTTCCAAGGAATCATTCAATTATTTTAAAATGTAAACTCTGTTTAGGATAGCTGCCACTGTTTACTGAGCAGTACCTTTCCCTTCTATCATTGCCCTGGACTTTGCTATATGTATTATTTTCACTTGAACACATTCGGTGGCATGGAATACAAAAGCATGCACTTGCCATCATCTTGTTGTTTGAGTGATGTCTATGTCATGTGCAAAGAAACAATGGGCAGCAAGAAACCTTCCAGTGGAGAATAAGTCCCTGCTGAAAGGGATCAGATCTTGAGACAAAATGTGGTGTTGGGGTTTTTTGTTTGTTTGTTTTCCCCCCTCGCTTTTGTGTTGTCACATGTGTACGTACATATTGATAGGCTTGCTAATCCTACTGGAAACCTGGTTCGAAATCTTATGCTGTGGTGTTCAGGAACCCTTCTAATTGTCAGCTAGAAACATTCATGGCCAGTTTATACTCATTTGTTTTTGTTTCCACATTGCACCCAACTATCAGGGAAAAAATCATATTTGCACTAAGTAAGCCTATCTTCCCTCAGTATTTGCTCTCCAAATTTAAACAAGGGTAGATTTTCCTGCCCTCTGTTGTGAAATAGATTCCTCATTTTCTTCATCATCTTAGTAGCATTTGACTGAGTTTGATTTACTAATTCATGAAGGTGAAGGACCAGATTTTTGCAGAGACCTGTTCAGGCCCATGTACAGTGTCTTGTGCTGTGACTGGAATGCTGCTCTGCCTCCATGGAAGTGACAGCTTTGATGCAGCCTGAGGCAACATCGCCTTTACCCTGTGGCTCCATCGGGCAGCTGGGTCAGACACACTGGGAATATTGCACTCCTGTCTGGTTTGTTGTTTTGTTTTTTTTTTTCCTCCAGGAGTTGTCTCTAGCTGATAAGTAGTCACCAAAGGTGGAATTCAGCTCACTTAATTTAAATAAGATGCCTAAACTCTATAGGGCCATTTAGTGCTGTACTCATGAGAAAGCAGCACTTTCTCAAGAAAGTACTCTCTCAAGAGATAAAAGATAGATATTATTAATATTTTAAAATACAAAATAAGGTACATTTCTTTTTAAAACAAAAATCATTATGGCACACTTTCAATATTAAGTTGCTTATTTTGCTCTTAAAAAAGAGAGAAAGGGAAGAGGAGATCAATTTTTTCACCTGAAGGAGTATCCAGTGGCTGTTTAACACAGTTTTCTCATTGAACCTCACTATAGTGGATGTCACACACAGAGTCTACCCTGGCAAGTACCAAAAATACAATTTATGTACAGGAATCTCAACTACCAGCCACATTTTAAATACAAATATTTCTGCTTTTTTACTGAGAAATGAGACAACAGTTGGGAACATCTGTTTTAAGTCTTGGATATTAGCAGATAGGCAGAGCCACATGACTGTTTAAAAGCATTGGAATAGTAAGTGGCAAAAATTTTACTTGTCTATTAACATGTATTTTAAATTACAGATGCTTTATCTTAAAACTTAGCCTGGAAGTACAATTCTGGCATCTCAAGTACTCTCAAGGCTCTCTTTAGCAAAAAGCAAGGCATTGTTCTACAAGTGGTGCAAGGCAGAACCTCTCCTGATGAGTGAGATGTGCTAACATCCGAGGTTGCCATTGGTCGTCACTTCAAGAGCAGAAGTCAAGTTCTCTATGTCAAGGCCAGTAGGTGGCATCAAAGAGTTCTCTAAAATTCAGCGTTTGGGTGTTCATGCCCTAGCCTTAGGCCACAAATGAACACAGTGCTTAGATAGAGAAGATTCCAGGTAATCTGGCTCTTTCTCGCAGAATCCTTGATTTGAATGTGATCTGACCTTAATGACATGCCTGTGGTGCTTCTGTGCCTAGCACAGAATACTTTATGTTATTAAGAGCATTATAGTTGCCTTCAGTGAACCAAAATGACTTGTAATTGGTTTGGTTTTTTTTTCATAACAGAAGTAATACTGCCAATTGTCTTTTTTTTTTCCAATGTTGCAATACTATAAGAATCTTCATGAATATTGTAGCAGGCATATAAAACACACTTTGTACCCTCAAGGAACAGATACTTTAAAAAAAAAAATTAAAACAATATATCTGTCACAGCATACTAACAGAACATGGTTATGTCTAGAAGACAGACATTTGCTTGTGTAGGAACAGTCAAGCCCGTGTGCTTCTCATAACTTACTGCCAAGACCAAAGGAGATCTCTCCTAGTGGGAGCGTGGGAGTGCAGCCCTACTGCTTCCCTTTGTCTTTCTGCCTGTGATCTTAAAAACTGCTCTTTAATCAAACGGCTTTGGCACTTCACGGTAAACCTGAGGGCAGTGGGATCTCCTCTCAGGAGTGAGAAGGAAAGGGGAAGCACTGAGGACTCCTCTCCTCTTTCTCCTTAGCCATCATGCAGCCAAGTTCAATGGCTGGTCCCAGTGGTGCAGTGGAAGTAGGGCTGTCTGCCCCAGGGCCTTTCTTGCGCTGCTGCTACGTGTGCGGAGCCAGTGGTAGCTACTCGTAGGAGCTGCCGCTGTCAGGCTGGCATTGCAGGGCTTTGTTCAGGGCAAGAGTTGATGGCAGGAGTGCAGTGGGCTCAGTTAATCCAAGCCAGTGCAGAACAAATGAGTCTCTAGAACGAATTAAAGGAAAATAGCTGTTGGTCTTGAAAGTCTCACCTAGCCTTCAAGCTGCTTCCCACAGGTGGCCCAAGCTTGCAAACTCCTTGTAGCTTTTCAGGGAGTATTTCTGAGTTGGCTGCTGTGGTTCCTGTTCTTTGACAGGAGATCAAATGCACTGTGATAAAGAAGAGGGGAGTTGTTGGTGTGGTGTGAGGAGGAAGAGCACACAAAACCCACCTTATAGTCAAGAATTGGATAAAGAAACTTGGAGGAAAGTCCCAGTTCGGCCTGAAACAGCTAGCTCAGCAGAACAGGCAGGGAGAGATCCAAGATGCTGGTCCCAGCTGGATGGTTCGTTGTCTCCCAGTAGGCAGCAGTTCTGCTTCATGCTGGATAAACCTGTCTCTTAGCCAGCATAAATATGGGGAAGGGGGCAAGTTAGCTCCCTCATGTCAAAGAAAGAAAATGGAATTGGAGTTCAGCTTTTGGAAAAAAAAAGTTATGCTCCTTGTTCTCTTTTTATTGTAGTTTCAAAGGGATTAGATAATTATATGAAAAGAAATAAGTCTTCTGTGCTACTTCTGAACTGTTTCTTCCATGCTTAACCTTCAAAAGGAAACAAAAAGTCCAGGAAAAACAAATTCCACTCATCAGAATTTTGAAGGCACAGAACATTTGAGGTCAATAGAAGAACCTTCAAAAACTTGGTTCCCAAGATGTTTGGGCAAAAACAGTTACAAAACAAATTCCTACCACAGCTTCCGAGGTCAGAGCAACTCCAGCTCTGGGAGGGCCCAAACTACTGGCTTAAGAATGACATACAGTGTGTGACTCCTGAGTAAAGTTGCTGTAATTATCTGCTTGCTATGGATAAGGATGTGGAAGCAAGTGACCTCTTCAAGGCCACTCAGAAAAGCAGAGCTGCTGAATCGAGGTGGCAGCAGCAGCTCCAGAAACGAGTATAGTTCTTTTGGGACTCTCTTATCTTGTGCATAAGATCCTGCTGCCTAGTGAAATTAGCCTAATACATGGTGGTGCTCCTACCCACGGGCTTAAACAGTAGTGGAAAGAATAGTGTGGAGAGCTTTTCTCTTTCCCAGTATCTTTGAGTAAGACCCAGAACAACAACAACAGAAGAGACCAAAGAGTGTGGAGCAGTGAAAAATGAATGAAAACAGGGTGTGTAGGCTAATGATTCCATTAAGTAATGGCACATGATTATGGAGAGCTGTCGTAAGTCACTACTGTCACAATACACCTAGGGCTGTGGAGGCTCTGCATGAAAGCTTCCATGCAGGGCCTGACATTCTTCTCCTCTGCGGCAACGGCTGCCTTAATTGTTTGATTAATGAACTCATTAAATCCCAGTATTACTAGAAAAAGCATATTGACCTCCTGACCAATCACAACTAAAACGTAAATGCGGCTTATTCAAGACACTGGTTAGCCATCTATTTAAGCAGCAAAAGAGCATAAAACCCAGCTTTGTGCTTTAGGGATTTCACTTCACCCACTAGATCTGGATGTTAGGAGAATGTCACACAATTGCAGGTGGAGGCCTGCCTGCAGCAGTACCTACAATTACAGCAACATTTGCCTGGTTATTAAGATTATAACCGGTCTGGAAAAACAATCCTCCACTGAATCAACAGCAAGAGACTGCAGGTGACTCCACCGGAGTTAAGATTTCACCCTGCATCATCACCAGGCACAACAGTGTCATTAAGTTCGGTGCGTGTACTGAGCACAGCTCAAAGTTACACATCTCCGAAGGTGTTGTGGAGAAAAACACCAGGAGATGTTTCTCCCAGGCTGCAGTGCCCACCGCTGCACTCTTTTCTGGTTCTCTTATGGCTGCATGGTGTCTCTGCAAGGCAAGGTGTGGACACGCATTCTCACTTCTGTGCTTTGTTGGAAAGTACATCATCGTACAATAGTGGCGTACTTCAGCTATAGTTGTGTTGCTTGATACACAGCTATAGCGCTATTTCACTGCCCCAGCTCATGATTTTTGTGTGACTGGTGTCATCATGGCAAACCCTTTGTTTGGAAACTTGGAACAAACACCTTTGACATGTGTCATTGACATTTTTATGTCCAACAGGAACTGTAGCTCCACGGATTAGATGAGATGAGTTAAGAGGACAGAGTTGTCACCTGTAAGCCAAAATTCAAGAGGATTTACCTGAAAACATTTTAGGTAGATGTATTCACCATGTTTTCTGCAGCAGACCAAAATATCCACATTCTGGGCTTTCAGCAGATGTTATAGGAAACTGTAGTTAGTGTCTTTGAGCTGCCAGGTCAAAGCATGTCAAGGTCTGAATCAGATTTGGCGTTCAAGGTCTCGCAGTCGCTTCAGACGGCTGGTCACTGTTGCAGAAGGGAAAGGTTTAATCGCTGCTTGTGCTATTGTGTGGGCTACTATAATTTGCCTCCAGATCTGCAGAACTGAAGGAAACCTGGAGGTATCCACCACCAGCCCTGGCGTGGTGAATGTAGAGATTTCTCTTCCCTTCACCTCTCACCTAGAGCTCAAGCACCAGAGGACTGAATGACTTTCAGGTTCCTAAAGCTCAGTGTGGTTCACCAGCTTCCCAGTTTTCCCTACCTGAATAGCTGCTGCCTCCTTTATCATAGGACCTGAGCAGCCAGGGCTTTTGACTGAGTAGCTCCCAAAGATCTGCCTGTCATTCTTACTCCATGCACAGCAACCCTCAAGGACAAGGCCCCATCTTAGATTTTGGCATGTACTACACAGCCTGGATAGCATGGGCTTTTAGAATAGATTTATATTAACAAAGTGCACCAATGACAAGGAAACTGTTCAGAAGATTTTCTCCTTAGCCTGTGAGAAGGATCATGGCTGCATGAGAATCTCATGCAGACACATCCTAGTCTCTGTGAGTTTATTTTCTGCTCTAAAAGGCAAGTGCTGACCAGAACCACTGGAGACAGAAAAGCTGGGCAAACACTGCAGCACTTCACTAGAGACCATGGTACCTGCATTGCACAGAACACAGCTAAGAAAGAAGTACTCTATTAATGTCCCCTGTAGGCAGCATGGGAGGAGAGACAGCAGAGTACATGAAGGTCAAGTGCCTTTTGAACTTCATTGGCGTGTTTAACACCATCAGAACTAGTCCATAAAAGTAGTCAAAAAGTACCAAGTAATCAATCACCTCAGTTGTACACACCACTGCTATGATAAGTGACGCTTAATTGCCCATTTTATTCAATTCCACAGTGTTCAATTTTTTTTTTTTTTTTTTGTGAAAGACTGCTGGCAGAGTGAGAGACACAAAGTTAAAAGGCTGAGAGATTTGCTGTTTGTTGTGTTATCCATTGCAAAATAGAAAAGCGGTAGTAGATTTTCCTCCCAACTAGGTATGGACATTAAAAAGTTTCCACTTAGAAACAAGACATGGGTTGTTTCTGTACCATCTCCAGGGCTGCCAATCCCTCACCTTCCTGATTGCCTGTATGTCATTCCAGTTAAGGACAAACTGGGACCCAGTACTTTGGGTCCTAAAGTACTTTGTGCCTGTGTGTGTCATGGTAACACATCTGTCCTGACCTGGGTCTCTGACTCTACCTATGGATCTTTTCCCAGAAGAGCAGGCTGGGGCTGCTGCATCTGGCTTCCTGCAATGTACTGTCACCAAGGTGATGTGGGACAAGACAAAGCAACAGCCACGTTTCCTTTAGTGTTTCATGGCCAGCAGAAGATAGTAATCAATCAGGAAAAGTTCACCCTGCTGTCACTCTTGATCACATAGCTCTTCTTGATCACAGAGCTAACTATAGCAATCTGTTGCTGTAACATTATTTCTTTACTGACTTAGCTTAGTGATTGAAGTCCCTCTGTAGCAAACTGTTTAAGACACCAAAGCACAGGTTGGTACCAGGTTGGGCTGCTGTCCCCTCAGTGTCCCACTCAAGGAGATTCCCTGAGAGCTCATCTGAGGTGAACAGCTGGCTATTGGCAGCACAGCTGGTGTGAGGGAAGGGGGCTAGGAAGCAGTTGCAGCAGCATCTCCACTGCCAAAGAGTGAGGGGCAGCTGGAAGGGAGCTGGTGGAAGCCAACTCATAGCCAAATGTCCTCCAGACGTGGCACATCCGAAATGATGGCCCCTGGCTGCTACTTCTCTCAGTGCAGCCTGGCAGAGGGTGGGGGTGCCCATTGCTAGTGCCAGGGGGTCACAGTACCTCCCATTTCTTTGGGGGATGGGTGAAACTGGAAAGCAGTGCCCTGTGTAGGAGGAAAAATACAATAGTAGCTTTTGATCAGCTTTAATTTTTGCCACCTACGAAATGACTTTTCTAATGCAACAGTCCAGCTGTTTTAGCATTCCTAAAAGTTTTCATCCCCTGGCAGTGTTGAAGTCAGTAGGCTACTCTGCTTTTCACAACAAGAAAGCCAATGGTTGTCACAGTACCAGAGGCAAGAGAGTTATCAGGGGAGAATCCTTGGGGTTGATAGGGAGAATAAGACACTTTATCAAGCTGCAGGAGGTTTCCTCCTCATGCATCCCGCAAGTTCCATGGCAGAAACCTGCCTGCTCCAGACCAGGTGCCCATTTCCAGACATAGAGCTCTTTGTGAAGGTGAGTGTTGTAAAGCAATCCAATGTCAATGTTTCTTTATGGAGAACTTCATTTGATAGTGTTGAGGAAGGTGAAAGAGCAAGCAGAACTGGTTTCATTAATGTGTGTTGTTTGGTTATAAGGTCTGCAAACTTGGATGAACTAACCTGTTAACTAAGCAGATGCTACACCTGGTTTTTTTTTACTTCTGAACCCTTACATTTAATCTAAGTTTTAAAACTGCACTTTAGGAGAATCATAGGAAGGGCTTAAGAATTAGACCTCTGATCATTTCTAACTACATCGTGTGAAGTCTAACTTAACCAATAGCAACTATGCAAGACTCTGTGCCTCATTTTAACAAAGTGCAATACAAAGTATATTGTATTGCACAGAACAGTGCTTCTGTGGCTACGTGTATGATGAGTTGCACCTCTTGAGCATTACACTGATTTGTTTATGAAAACAAAAATGAAAGACCATCATTACAAGGGCACACAGAAAGAGAGCTTACGTGACTTGGATACAGCCATGCCTCTGTCTTAAAGTGGTATCCTTGGGTCTTTAATGAGGAGGGATTAGCCAGGGGGATGCAGCACTTGTGCTTCGTTAGTCCTCAGTTCAACAAAGCACGGAGATGAGTGGATTCAGCGGGAGCAAGGCTACCATTGAACCTCCCTCCTTCTCTAAGGCCCCCACAGTTGTTCAGTTTGAAATTCTTATTTGATTTATCTTGTTTATTCCCTTAAGTACTCCAGGCATTACATCTCAATTATGCTGGTAAATCTCTATTTGTTCCCTGTGATCATAACCTTATTTAACTTGTTTTAATCTTGCAGTGACTTAGGTAGATTTATGTCCACATAGACAAATGAGGTGGATACTATTTCCTTTGGAAGGACTGCTGTGATTTCAATTTTGTTTTCTGACTTACGGCAATATTCATTATGTGTTTTAATGAAAAACTATGTCCCCCAGATGACATGATTCTTTATCATATCTATGTGCATGTTTGGAGAAGGATATAAATAAACTTTGCATGAAAATATGTATTAGTAGAGATGAGTAGCATGCTACATGTACTCATTGAAGATCTGGTGTTTCTGCTTTGCTACTGCACCTGCTGTCAAAATTTGCTACTTTCATAGATGTATGTAAACCTTTTTTTTCTAATTGTAGGCTGGCAGTGATGGGGAAAGTATTGGAAATTGCCCATTCTCTCAGCGTCTCTTTATGATTCTGTGGCTAAAAGGTGTCATATTTAATGTCACAACCGTGGATTTGAAAAGGTGAGATTGTAACCACAGTTCTCTTCAGACCAACTTTTCCAAAATGGTGACTTTTAAGGGTGACTCTCTTCAGACAGACTTGAAATGCACACCGTGGCTTGGCATTATGTGGATTGGCATTATCTGGATGCCCGATTCCTCTTTCGGCTTCACTAGTGTAAAGTGGACTAACTCGGAAACAGTGGAGATTCCTATCTGCTTTGCAGTAGGTCTCTGTAACGTAACACGGAAGTTTCAGGGTTTTTTTTAAGCATTTCAGAGCACATTCAGATACAGGCTAGTGATTTTTCATACCACCAGTTGTGAGGTGGCTAACTTAAGTTTTACTTTGTAAGAAAGATGTAGAGCAGTTTGCTATTTTAAATGTGAAACAGTTTGTTGCAATGAAGTGTAGAAACTAGAAGTGTGGCTCCTGTTGTGATTAACCCCATCTCTTTCCTCCCATTAGAAAGCCTGCTGACCTGCAGAACCTTGCCCCAGGAACAAACCCGCCCTTCATGACATTTGATGGTGAAGTGAAAACCGATGTCAATAAGATTGAGGAGTTCTTGGAAGAAAAATTAGCACCGCCCCGGTACTGTGTTCCTGGCCACTCCTCTTGCTTTTAGCCCCCCACAACCCTTCACCAAACCCCCTCAGTTTCTGTGGGTCAGACCCTTGATGAGCTGCACGAGTCATAACTGCATGTGGGAGGCTTGGGGGGTGAGTGGGGGGCTGGTCTGGCTGCAGTGGTGGAGCTTGCAGGAAGGGGTAACTAGTGTGAAATAGTGCTGAAGCCTGGCACCGTGCATGGGGTGGCCCTGGTGTGGCCCCGAGACACTGGCTGCACTCCCCACTGCCGTCACCTTTGCCCTGAGCTCAGTGCTGTGCCACCACAGTCATGGCCAAGGCACAAAATGCACCCTGCTGCAGCAGGCATGTGCAGAAACCTGCGTGCCACTGCACAGACCTCGCTGGTTTTCCTCCACTCGTGTTTGTTTGAGGTTTCCATCTTCACACTGTACAAATAATTATGCTTACTGGGAGCAGGTAGTTGGAAGAAAATGGCAGTGAAGGCCTCCTGCACAGGACGCTTGCTGGGGCTCATTTTGAGTGGCCAGGTGGGCCCATCTTAAGACACAACAGGGTCTAGGTTTTGGACCTGTCCTTCCCTACCCCACCAACTCTTCCCACCTCGCCCCAAACCCTGCTGTCCCACCATCAGCAGTGTCACGTCCCCACCCACATACCTTCTCTACCCCAGGAGGGCAGCCCCCTCTGCAAACCTCCCTTCTCAAGCAGCTGAACCTGACTTACACTAGGTTAGCAGCTGCTCTCCTCCACTTTTCCCTTCCTACCTGCCCCTGGCAACAGCAGCTGCTGGACTGGCTGCTCTGAGCTTGCTCACACACAGTCCAGGTGAGGAGGCTGGTGGAACTTTCCTTCCACAGGCAGCAGCTAGTGGGAGGACTTTCCCTCCACCTCATTGTCACCTCCCTCCGCGCTCCACGCAGCCTCACCTCCAGTGGAGGAGGACTGGCAGAGGCATTGGGCTGTTTGGGAAGTGTTTGCAGTGTGAACAGTCGTTGTCTGTCTCCCTCAGAAAAAGGAGGTCATCCACATGGTTTAACTATGGTTTGAATTTGCACTTGCTAAGTGATTTTTATTTCAGGATGGTTCCCTTTGAGAGCCCTGTGTAGCCATATATTGTGACTCTGCAGTGCAAAAAATGTATATTAAATAATTAGTGGAGATGAAAATAAAGGCTAGTCATATAACTTCTTTTTGTTTCTTTTAACTCCTCAGGTATCCTAAACTTGCACCAAACCACCCCGAGTCTAATTCTGCAGGAAATGATGTGTTTGCAAAATTCTCTGCATTCATAAAGAACCCAAGAAAAGATGCTAATGAAAGTATGTGCTGTAGTCCTTTCATCATTTGTGACTTAGGTTAAATGGTGATTTTCCAGAGCATAAAGGCTGTGGAAATCTGCACCTATTCACTCTTATGTGAGGATTCTCAAAATTAGTTTATGCAGGTACTACTGTCAGCCTGGAAGCCCCCACTTACCTCCTCCTCATTTCTTCAGCTCTCAAGCCCATCACACTGCATCTTCCCAACAGCTCTGCTGAAAGTGCAGCAGTTTCTGCTCCATTTCTGTAAACAATGAAGGCTCTAGCCCCATGGCACATCTCCCTAGAGCAGGACCCTCACTACCACCATGCATTAACTCAGCCCTCAGCCATGTTCCCTTTGCTCTTCCCTTCTCCCCTCTCCGCAGTGGGACATGGGCACCACCAGCCCACTAAAACCCCAGCCAGCTTTTGCCAGCCCATGCTGCCCTGACCCTACTCCTGGGCGTCCAGCTGAAAGCACAGGACTTGTGGGCTGGTTTCCCATACAGCCCAAAGCAGCGTCCCCTTGGCTTGCTGTCGTGGCTCCCTGCCTTGCTCTCCTGCCTGTGTGCAGGCATTTGCCCTGTGGCTCCCGAAGTAAGTCATTGTGAAGGCAGATCCCCTCTTCAGGGCTGCTCTGCAAAAGCACACTGCAGAGGTGTTTGAGGAGCCATTTCTGGTAACACAGCCCCAGTCTGGTTTTTCTCAGAACCCCCTTTAGCTACTTAGAGCTCTTATCCCAGCATTAAGTTTTAAGCTTGGGATAAAGGAATTGCAGGAGTTGGCATGGCCGAGTGTCTGCAAGCTGGGTTGGTGCCAGGAGACAGGATGCAGGAGTCACCTTTTGCCTGGTGTCAGAGAGACCTTGGTACAGGCTTGAATGACCTTTTTATTGTCTTAACCTAGATTTGGAAAAATCTTTGCTTAAAGCTCTGAGGAAGCTGGACAACTACTTAAATAGCCCCTTGCCTGATGAAATTGATGCTTACAGCACCGAGGAGATCACTGTTTCCAGCCGGAAATTCCTGGATGGAGATGAGCTCACCTTAGCGGATTGCAACCTCCTACCAAAGCTCCATATAATCAAGGTTTGCATTTACTTTTTAGCTTCCTGAAGAGAAGGGCAGCGCAGAGGCTGAAGTCCTTTTCTAAAAGGCAGAGGAATCCTTTATCTATTCTGAGGCCACACAGTCGCTGTGCAGGGACACTGACTACTAATGCACAAGGCCATTTCATTACAGCACATCTAGGCAGGTCCTCACACTGATGACTCTGGAGCTAGAATATCTGGTTTCATATTTGGGCTGTGACTGCACTCGCCACGCCTCCCACCAGTATGAAATGAGTGCCATATTCAGTGCTATAGAGAATTGTTATAATATGCGTTTTGTATGCAAAGCACATGAGAAGATGGACCGGTAAGACTAAATTATTTTGTCCATGCCAATTCAAGAAGCCGGGAAAAGCTGAAATTTGAACCTGCCTCTCGCACCTTTAATCCAAACCTCTTCCTTTGCTGGATATCACCACCAGTACTGATAAGTCTGGCAAAGCAGCCACTACCCACTGCCTTCCGGTCAAGGCTCCCAGCCTCTTCTTGCAAGGCTGGGGAGCATCCACGCACACATAACAGTCCTGGTGACTGAGATGTCTGGGTGTCATCACAGCCTGTCCCCGGGCTACTCTGGAGCCAAACAGGCTCTGGAAGAGAAATGGACACACTGGAAATGAATTTGTTTTCAAATAAACAAGGTCCCTTCAGAAAGTTTCCTTTCTGGCCACTATTTTGTCAGAGGAAGAGGATTGAATTGCTTTTTCTCCACAAGTGAAAACTTTCCTCAGAGGTGTCCTGGTTGAACCTATCCTGGAGAGCAGCAGGGGAAGGAGCCCATGCCCACGCCCATGCCCAGCTCAGGCACAGCAAAGCTCAAGAGGTAGCAAGGGCCAACAAAGCCAACACAGGGAGAATCACCTTATGTCAGGTGAATGTCTGAAGGATGATGGAGGATGAACATCCCATTATCCTTGCTAGCCAGCAGGGAAGCATTAGGTATTGGCCCTTAGTTGTTTTTGCTAGCCATTTGAAATTTAGTATTTTAATTAAATTCTTCCTTTCTGTTTCAGCAAAAGTATCCAAGTATGGGCCAGTTTATTTCTGTAAGATTATTCTGTTAATTCTGGTTTATGCTCGTTCCTTTGCTGGTTTAAGCTGTATCTGTTCCAGGTATAGTCTACTGGTCCACATAGCTCTGCATAGCTCTAGAAGAATATTTATCCCAGATAAATCCTCTTAAGTGAGTTAGCTTGTTAGCTAGCTTTCTTCATCCCATGTCTTCTCTTTTTCTTGTTTTTCCCTGTCCTTTCCCCTTACGTTGCATATGAGAGACTTACACATTGAAAATTAAGGACGTGCATAAAGAATACATTTGGGTTTTTTTTTCCAGATCATGTGTGTAATGATATTTCTCTTCTTTCTTTCAATGAAAGGTTGTTGCAAAAAAATATAGAAATTTTGATTTTCCACCTGAAATGACAGGGATTTCAAGATACTTGAACAATGCATATGCAAGAGATGAATTCACAAACACTTGTCCTGCTGATCAAGAAATTGAGTATGCTTATTTGGATGTTGCAAAGAGAATGAAATAACCAGAAGATGCCTCCATTCTTTCTTGCTTCTGAGATTTAGATGGAAAAAGAGCCAAGATGGAAAAAAAGAAAAACCCAGCGTACATTTTGCAGTGTAATTTGAATTTCTGCTATTGGCCAATCCTTCTTTTATAATGATTGTAGCATTATTTGCTCATTCTTAAATTATGTATATGTACGTTTGTGTGTCTGTACGGATGCCTGCACACATGAATGTCTGTTGTGCATTCCAAGTTAGAGGGATCAGTCAATATTGAAGCATTCTCCGAAGTTAGGGAAACAGTGTAGGTCACACAATTATAGCAATATTACAGACTAGTGACTTATGATAAATTTCTGAATTTTGAGAAGAAATAGCCCTGTTTCTAACACACATTCAAGCTGTCATTATTGCTGCCTCTGATCTCTGTTTCACAGTTGTTGCCAAACTTCACAGTTACTGTGAGGGTTTCTGTCTGCTTCTCTGCAAGCCTTGCAGGGCCATAAGCCAGCAGCTGGTGCCCATGCAGCACCCTGGTTAACCTGGGAGAGAGGCCAGCCTGTAGGTGGGACCACACCTTACATCCCAGAAGCCCTCTCCTCTGTGCTAGAGACCTGCAGGGCAGGTCAGTGAAGAACAACTCCTTTTCACAGTGTGTGAGTTTTCTTTCATATTAAAAAATGAATACATACATTAAAGTTCCTGCATTCTCCTTCTCAGGGATGCATAACCCATCAAACTTCCCTCCTAATGTTCCCAAATTGAGGAACACAGCCTGTTGCTGGCCTATAGACTATCTGATAATAGTTATTTGACAAGGGAGGGGGAGACTTGGTTGTCAGTGTAGACAGAAGAAATGGGTAAACTTATCTCCTCAGCTACTGATGTAGGATTTCTTTGTCATCCTCCCATGACTCTCATTTGGTTTTTGAAAGCAAAGTGGAGGAGACACTCTAACAAAGAAACAGTCCTTCTATACTTCTTTTTCTGAGTTGAGGTCCAGCATATTGGCTTTCCCAGGGCAGCTGTTAGGACTTCATGGCTGAGAGCTTTAAAGCTGATCAGACAGGTATCTATCAGGAACAACCTGACAGACCTACGTCCTGCCTTAGGCAGGGGATGGATTAAATGAATCCCTCCAGCCTTGCATGAGCCTGTGTTCAAGGCAGTCAGTACTGGTGAGAAACACCAGGCATGAGGAAGTGCACTATTAGAGATGTATGGAGTGTGAAAAGTCCTGTCCACAGCTGCTCTCTGCTGAGCAGGCCCTCAGCAAGCACACAGGAGTAGCGGGTGCAATGCTTTAGTCATAGGGTCACCTGGAAGCTTCTTCTGATGGATTTTGCCTGTGTGTACAAAAGAGATGTGAAAATGGCTAAAAACAGCCTTTACAGCACTTATATCCACAAAAAGACTCTTACAGACTAGTCATTCGTCCTTGCCCATGTCAAATATATGCTTGCTTTCTAACAAAGCATTAGTTGAAGGTAGTAGTGTCAGATATATTGTGGCTGCAGTGTCTTCATCTTACACACTACACAGCTCTGATGCAAATGTGCTATCATCACAGTTATTTGTAAACGATGTTAAGTGTGCAGTTTTAGTTTGCCTTTAGAGAACAGTCACAATGCCTTTCCCTTCCCACACTCTCAACTGTGGAGTCTTGTTTTGGGTTGATAGCTGAGCAGTCACCCTTCCTACACTACTAACGATTACTTTGTGTTTTCAAATGCATACATATATATATAAAATATATTACAAAATGAAATCTGTATACTCTTTTCTTATGCCTTACAAATTTAAATAGAAACTATACAAATTCATAAGTAATTTGAACAGTGTTCTGTCTTTATTTCCGTAGTAACTTCCCGGTAAGCTGTATTGCAACAGTGGTCTAGATTTTAAGGAATATAATGCAAAATTTAACCCAAATTTCATCTGTTTTGGAGGAATCATGTATATCACAGTTACCTGCAGTGAGATCTTGGGAACAATACATCCTGGCTGTGCTCATTACTGATGAATAAAGACCAAAGGGCCAGCATGTAATCCTTGACCACTGAAGTGTCTAGCACAAACTGTCCCACATCCACGCTGGTTTGGGGCTGGCCACATTTGTAACTCTTTGGTCTTGGGGAAATCCACTTGGGATCATCCAAAACAGCCAGGGACTGCCCACATCACTTGGCAGCTCTTGCAGCAATTAAAATGCGTGAGGCAGCTCCTGGTCCTCTTAGTTCTTACCATAAATACAGTTACGGCTGTTATCAATCAGTAACAGAGAGCCTAGGCCATTCTCTGGCCCCGACAGCAGGTAGCAATTTGTGGTTCACATCCATACAGCTCTTTTCTGCCTCCTGGAAACAGGGTGGCCATCCTGGTTATGAGGAACAGTACCTGTCTCCAAATCATGACTGGATGTTGATGAGAGCGATGCTTTTTGGCACAGGCCAGTGTACTGTGACAGAAATCTTGAGGGCGGTGAACATGATTGAAAATGTGCGTGCAAAAGCATTAGATGAAACAAAAACAAGGGTTAAAGAAATAAAAAGGTTACTTGCTACAGGGCACTGCAGAATTAAATTCATTCAAAGACCTGACAGCAAGTGGGCAAAGAACTGAAGCCTCAAGCTAAGGTAAACAGATGAGGAGGGACAGGAGAGGTACCATAAAACATCCTGATAAAGAAAACAACAAGAAGCAGGAATCTTGCCTTTCACTTAAAAATCCTGACATCCCTAGGGGGTATAAAAGGAACATCCAGAAAAGAGTTTGTTTTTAGGAGCTAAGAACACAGGAGCTGTGCCAGGCCCTGACAACTGGTGTCGCCTCACAGACTGGCTGGTTGAGTGCCTGGGTGCAGATGACCCAGGGGACACTGAAAGCGTGTGAAATAAGTGTCATTTAGAATAAGTACTACCCTTTTATTCCATAAGGTCCCACACTGTCCCCTGGACCCACATTAACAACCAGCCCGTGGTTTCGCCCTGCCTGCTCTCCAAACCCAAACTCAGCACCTGCAGCTGTGGCTGTGGCTGGCTGCACCTGGTGTGCCCAGGCTCAGCAGCAGCCCATCACCATTCATCCTTACTGAGAAGGAGTCACAAGACAAGAGCCACATCTGCCTGAAATAACACACTGGTTTGTTTTATGAGCATGTTTACAGACACTGCAAAACTTCCTTTTGCCTCCAGACCACCCATTTAACCTCCCCTGCCCTGTCCTTTTTCTAATGCTTCATCAGAATCACGTCTGCACATCCAGTACTGTCAAATGAAGAGAAAAATAAGACTAAGACACTCAGCAGAGGAGGTTTTTTCCTTAAAATCTGACATTGCTTGAAAGGATATTTGACTAAAAGCTTGTGCCCACTAATAGTTTTGAAACCTGATGTTTTGTGGTTTCCTTCCTTCTTTTACTCACACAAAGGAAGTTGATGGCTCCAACCCTCCACAATGGATTTTTAGGTGCACATGATGCTATCTAAACCAGTACATTATGGTTGGTGTTTGCATATTTCCGGCAACACAAGGAGGATATTTGGGTAGAGAAGTCACAGAAATGACCCAAAGTATCAGAAAACTGCAGTCACTTCATTTGTCCTGGTATGGGGTGAGCTACAGAGTCCACACAATCCCACAGTAAATGAATCTGTATCTTCCAAAAACTTTGAGTGTCTCAGTCTGGCCCTTCTTAAAACACATTATTTAAAGAAAATACCTTCGTCCACATTTGAATTATTCTATTTTTGAATGACCATTGAAAGATTTTTTTTAAGCAACTTACTGGAGAACAAATGAGATGCAAGTGACTGTGTTAACAGTATCACCAGCTGTCTGAGTGGCCTGGACATGCAACGAGATGTAATATCTAGACACAGATTTGTAGTTCTTGAACCTATGCCAGGACAGAGATCATGTTCCATTATTTAAAGGCATGTTTGTGGAGATAGAGCTACTGCTTTCCAAATGCTTATTAGCACAACTAGTCATCTGTGTGGTGCTACTTTTTTTAAGAAAAAATGGTTTTATCATAATTTTAAACAGTTTTGTACATGTCCCTTTTAAACACCTATTATATGCAAAGCAAATATGGTCAGTTACTTCATGAATTGCTCTTCAGCCACTCGTGCAGAAAACTCTTCAAAGTATGAAGCTTTCTTTCTCAGCTTCAGTATCTTAGTCTTCAGCACGAGCTGTCAACTCGAAGGTTAAACACTATTTGTGCTCAGTGCAGTATTTCCAAAGCAAGCTGAAGTAAAAACAAACGCAGGGTAATTAACCATAACATTTTCCTCAACGCATTTTTTAAATAGCTTCAAAGCAATGAAAAGCTAAACCTCATGAAAGCAAGTTAGTATTCCTCATCCATATCAACATGCTATTTATTTGAGTATAAGCAAATACCTGAACTTCCCAAGCCCCTTAAAACTTGTTGAAGTTTAGTGTAAAAGCCATTTTTCCCCTAAGTTAATAGGAAGGTTATTTCTAAGCTGTCAGAACCAACAGCTATCAGAATCATCTGCTGAAGTGTGGCATCATTGAAAGTTCAAGTGAATAGAAACAATCCACAGCATAGTAGAGCCTTGACTAGGTTAGCAAACATTCCTCTCAACCAGCCACTCCAAGTGCTGATGTTGCCCAATCACTGCCAGCCCTCCATGGACACTTAAAAGCTACTTAAATTTTCTTAGTGATTCTGTGCACACTCACTGTGACTATACTGACCATGCATAGGAGCTCTGCCCTACACACTGAATTTCCTGGTGAGAGATCCTGAGCACCTGCCAGGGCTGGGAGAGCAGAGCTTTGCCACAAGGCAGCCTTAGCTGGCATTATATCCCTGAACTCCTCTTACTTGTCGCATGTGACAAAGAGCCAAAGGCAGGCCCTCCTCGTGAGCAATGGGGTGAAGCAGGCTGTTTGCAAATGCATGGCTCAGACTAGCATTCAGTTTTCCTTCCCTAGCAAACTGGAAAGAATTGAAGGAGCAAGGGTTTTTTTCCAGATCCTCGTCTAAATTGGGCTCCTGTTGATTAAGATGTTTTTATTGATGAGCAGAATGCAAACAGAAAAATCTCTTCTGGAAATCAACTAAGGGAAACAAGAGTCTAGTTTCAAAATTTGAGAATTGTTCAACTTTTTTATTAAATCAAACCAATGAACTGAAATAAAAATAAATGTTCCTTTTCAAAAAAACTGAGAGCATATGTTTTTCTTTGGTTTCTTCCTTGTATCTTTCCCTTCCCTTTTATTTTAGTTTTCCAGTGATGACAGGGCAAAGTGAGAGGTAGAAGTGCTGAAGAAGAAAAGACCTTGGTTTTCAACTCAAAATTAAAAAGTAAAACAAGACCTAAACTAACCCTGTATCTTCTTTTGTTGAAAAATATGGGAAAAGTTGCTTTCATCCAACTTCTTGTTCTTTATTTTAAACACATTATGTTCAGCACCAAGCTACTAGAAGTTTCACTCCTCTCAGGTGATCTGCAGTAAAGACAAGGAGTCTGTGGAGATGAAAACTCTGCTGCTCTTTTGTCTATAGGAATAATCCCAGACCAGATCTTCCAGCTCACGCCATTGTAGGCCACTGAGTGGTAAGTTGCTTCGGGTAGTGAAGCCATGCTCACGTAAGAGGCTACAAGGACTCCTACCACACACAGGGGCAAGGAGGATGCTGCAGGTCAGATAGCCCAACAGAGTGTGCAGGCTCTGAGTACCTCATGTGTAACTGCACTGTAGCAGATAGAGTGTTACAAGCCCCTCTGTGCCTAAGGATGCCTGAGCTAACAGGCTGGAAGGCAATAAAGATGTGTCCATACACTAAGAGTATTTGTTATAATACCTTGTGATGTGTGTATAAAGTCTTGCCATTGCATTAGTGCAAGTCTTCCTGAAGGTTGCTCCTCTGCTGGTATTGGTAAAATCTCTGATAGAGCTCCCATCACTGTGGATGTAACTTGAGCTAAACTTGAAGGCCTCTCCCTCCTCCCTCCCTCCCCCACCTCTTTCTAGCTGAAGCCTGTGCCTTGGGAAATATGGTAGCAAAGGCACACCCAGACAACCACATCAATGAACAGATAAAATAGGCAGCCTGCTGACCCACCGATGCTGCAGACGTGATAGCCACTATAGCAGCTAACCATGTTCTCGCATCCTCACAAAGACAATTAGTCACCTTGGCTCTACAGGCCTGTGTGACAGCACTCTAACCTGCTCCAGCTGTCCAAAGTGCCTAAGTTACCCTGCTTTTCTTCAGCATGACAATGCTCTGTCCAGGTTAGAGTACCCTGCTTCACAGTGGAGCAGGGGTATCCACAATAGTCTCCTTGTGTCATGTAGACACACCCCTAACACCACAGCAAGGTTGTGCTCACTGAGTTAAGAGTTATTTCTAGATAAATGTGGGAGGACACTGGAATGCTTTAGTCTCCATTCTCCTTTATGTTACTCGGAGTGGGTTTGTTGCCCTTGGCATAAGCAGCACAGAGCATCTACCTAGGGTGTGCAGAGGATCTGCTCACTCAGGTCTCATGCCAGCTGGGACTGAGTGCACACCCTGAGCTAGAAGCTCTCCAGGGGCACACAGAAATATAGACCAGAGGGGATGCAAATTCTGTTGGCCCTACAGCGTGATAAGGAAGTGAGGTAAATGGCTCAGGTTGTGCTTGGACCCCACTGTAAGAAGGGCAAGAATCAAGAGACCCCACTTAAGGGCAGCTTTGGGCAGGACTGGTGGGTACTCAGTGTGCAGAAAGAGGCACCAAGATGTAGCAGGCTCCAAAACATTACTCTGCCCACGTTAATTTAGAAAATCATTCTTCACTTGCTGCTTGGCTTTTTAAATCTTCCAACACATCAAACGTTTGCTGTACAATGTTGAAATGCTGTTGAAGTGAAGTACATCTACCACTATCAATCTTCTGAACTGCAAAAATCATGAATTAGACCTTTGGAAGAATGAACTGCCTTAAAAAGTGTGACAGATCAAAGAGGCAAATGTTCCCTCTTCCGTTTTGCCTGCTCTCTGTACTAGCAGAAGGACAATAATTAATTACAAATCATAAAAAAGAAAAATGTGACTTGGTATTCTTACTCCCACTCAGGGCTATGAACTGCTATTTAGGTACTAAATTACTGATTTATATATCTACTGGGGATACAAATCCAAAGCACAGGAACTAGAAGAGACAAGAGGAAAAGAAATAAGTAGAAAAGGACAAGCTGAAAGAACAAAAAATTTTGTAAAAAGAGCTAAACTGAGACAAGGGAAGGGTTCTTTCTGAGCACTGGCACTGTTTGTACTGCATGTACCTGGCATAAACAATGGTTTATATACACACACAGAGTGCCCTTAAGGTTTTGTGCTCCTTCACCCAGTGAGAATGCAAACTTGACCTATCTGTCTGCCTCTCTGAATAATACGCCTCTAAGTTCAGGAACAATACTTTACGTTGTAAGAAGTTCCATGACCAAAATAGGAGTGGGAGAAGTTGTAAATGGAGCACCCTTCTTCTCCTCTGAATTTAAGAATTTGCCATTAAATTATATTAAAAAATCTAATCGAGGATCAGTCAAAAATCATTCCTCTGGATTAAAAACAACATCTCCTTTTTACAGTTGACATTTTAAAAGGTTTGAAAGCCAGTTAAAAATGAGATGTCTTTTAAAAAATATCCCTGAAAGATTTAATGCCAAAAAATGTTGAAACAATTTCTAGTCAGCTTCCTATCTCACCCTTATTGCTGTACCTTTTGAATGCCTCAGAAGCATACTCACACCCACAACACCCTTGTCATAAAAGGAAAGCTGTTATTCTCATTTCATACCTGTAGAACACAGAAAATGTTTCTGGTCCAGAGACATGAAGCAAACTGTGGTGAAGTGGGGTCTCTCACACGCCAACTCCAACCTCCGGAGAGCCTTCCTGAGAGAAACTTTCTTATAAGTGCATGTGGAGCTGTGCATCTGTTCTCCTTGGCAACATAAGGTCAGATCTGATTCAGCCTGACAATGGCTAAAATGGTTACTGTTACTACTCTCTGGTTACTGTTTAATGGTTTTCACTGGACATTATTTTAGTCAGGCACTTCTAGCACCTTCTACAACACGAGCCATGGTACCAAAGTGACTTAGTAACTAGCTAGATGAGGTACAGCATTGGTCTTTAAAGTCTCACCTCTCCTAACTTTCCTGGAGGCTTCCAGAAGTTCTTCCCATGTAAAGGGTTTATTTCCAGGAAGTTCTTCCTCAGTTCAGATAGAGGATCAGATGGACCTTCATTCACACCTTCCTGTCCAAAACAGTACAAATGTAGGACAATGTCAGTGAAACAGCCCCTAAAAACTGAGAACATTGGCAGTCCATGCAACACAAAACACAGCACTGGTTACTTTACTGAATAATGATGAGAGTTTTATGGGTATTAGACAACAACTAGAGTAACAAATAAGAGAAAACACAGAGCTGCCTGTTCTCACTGTCCTGACTCTTTCCATACATCTTGACAAAAGCTGAAATGCAAAAAGGGAACATAGTTAGAAGCTGTTCTGGAAGATTATGATTCTACTTCCTGCACACTTCAGCATGATCCATCATTTAACAAGATGCATCCATGAGGAAAATTAGCAGAACTGCCTCATCCCACAGCCTGGCTTTCCATAAGTGTAGCATTGCCATGTGTCCCTCAAAGGTCAGCTTCACCTCCAACATCACTTCTACCACTGGTTAGGGTGCGAACAACTGAGTTGTTGAGACTTCCTAAAGTGGATAGGAAGCTGCTTTGACTTATTGACAGTACGATAACATCTTCTACTGCTATGACAGTTAAGACTGACAGAGGTCTTGGTAATTGGATGCATTTTGGAGATTCACTACACCGTTGCAGCTCAGATAACAGACAGAATTGACCCTGAAAACTCTCTTCTTGAACACATGCTCAAACTGCTAACTACTGCTATGCACAAACCATACAAGTCCCCATCTTTTTTAAACAGCAGGAACACCAGGTCTCTAAGTGCCTAACTGCAGATAAAGTGTTACAGCTTAAGTCTGGGGCTCTCATTTGCCTGAGACACCAGCACAGAAGGCTTATTTTCAATCTGAGACACTTGATTATCTGAGCTCCCTGCTCAGATAGGTTTCCAAGCATGTACCTTTTTGCAGGCATTACAAAGAGTCTGAGCTCTAATTCAGGAGCAATAGGCAAGTGGGTGCCAAAGAGAAAGACACAGAAGTGTGTAAATACATTTGAGGATCTTGGCCAATGCCTCTGTTTGTGGACAGTGGACCTGAGAAGAGCAGCATCAGGTGTGTGCTGGGCGAATGCACCCCTAGTCCTGCTCTGCACGGAGAAGCATGGCCACTCAAGTCTGGGTTAGCCAGTGTAGTGCATGAACACTGCCTTGCCACTTTCAGGCAGAACCAGCAAGATAAGAAGCAGACAACAAAAGACTGAAGAAAGCCAAATCAGACATACAGAATCAAATTTATGTTTAGAACCTTAAATCCCTTTTTAAGAGATGTCACAGTCATCTAGACACAATGTTATGCACAAAGGCACAAAAGACAATGCCTTTGAATGACAGATGGAGAGTAAAAATAATGTCTGCTAGATTAAATGTCTACAAAGCCAGTGTGAGCAGTCCCAGAACATATCTACTTGTAGCTGGATGGATGGAGAGAACTTACACTTGTGAACCTCAGTGGTCCATGCAGTACATGTGCTGAGCAGAGTGATGAGATTTCCAGATCCAACATGTGCTGGATATGTTTGAGATCTCATATTCCAAAGGCACTGAGAAAGAAGAATATTCAGTCTCAGTGCCACACAGCACCTGCTGAGTTACTTGCACACAGTGTTTTGAGGTGGTGCTTCCCATTTTGGCATGCTCCAGGCCTTACAGAAACTGCACAATTCCAAACAAGATGCTAGGTTTCTACCCCAAAGTTAGTTTAATGAGAACATTCTAGTCGAATCCTCAAAGAATCCTTGAGATGAAGAAAATTGACGTTTAGAAAACACTTGCAACTTTCCCTGAAGATAACTCAAAGGGGACTGAAACTGGGAATGGGAAACAAATAATATCATAGTGTATAACAAACTTTTCAAATCCATTAGATAGTGAAACATATTCGGTGTTCACTTACTGGTACATCATGTGGTTATAAACAGTCAGCACAGTGAGTAGAGTGAAAGTCCAATTTCACAAACAATATTACTTAAAATGCAGCTTCTGAAACAACGTAGATGCACCCGTCAGAAAACTCCCCACAGTATACTCCAAAGAAAATACTCCAAAGTGGAGGGCAATTAACTGAATGTAGAGTCTGCTGGAGGGTTAACCGTATTATTCTGTGCTGAGTCGGTTGCTTTGCTACTGAAGAACCTTACCCATTTCTTTCTACTTATGCAAAAGCTTCCTTTCAAGATACACATGGCCATCTTGAGTCTACAGGAAAGCAGTTCTATGGTCTTCTGGGCTCTTCAAAATTGTCTTGGTACAGAAATACCTAGGTCAGATAACCTGGGTCACACAAGCATACATCCAGGTTGATTCAGACAGACCTGCCCACTCATGATAAACACCTCTGTTGGAAAAACCTACTGGGCACTGTGGCAGCTGTGGCAGTGACAAGGATCAGCAGTCTGGCTCTCCTGACTGCAGAGTGGACAGGCTTTTTAGATGCCTACAGACGAGACATAAAATTCAGACAAAATTCTGCTGTGCTGAGATGTCTACCAAATTTGATCTGAGAAACACACAAATATCTCTTTTTGGTTTTGGTTTAGATGGGTGGTTTTGTTGTGCAGAATTTGTGTTATTTATGGACTACTAAAATGTAAAGCTGGTTCTCACAGTAGGATGTTCATGCCAGGATTTGAAACAGCATTCAGTGCTAGTTTAACATCAACTGCACACATAAATCCTGTTCTGTGTTTCCAGCTGCAGGCTTTCAGCTCTTATTAAGTTACAATGCATTCCCTGTTACTTTGTGGAAAAGTTTTACGAGACGGCTATGGACAAATATTGAGCCTACACTAAGTTTATGACTGAACGGAGATCCTTGTTTAACCATGCAGATGGTAGATCTGTGGCACCAGAATATAGGGAGGAAACTCTCATTTACAGCATGGTGTACATGAATCAGGTCATATAGCATGCACCTTCTGAAGCTGGAATGTGCCCCACAAGTGTTAGTAAAAGTAATTATTTAGCCTCTTCTAGGATTTAAAAGCAAAACATCACTGGTCCAAATAGAAGTAGGTGGAAGTTCTGTGGCTTGTGGTTTTGTTTCTTGTTTAAATCCCTCCACTTCCCTGAGTGTGTTTTTGCTTCCAGATACACTGAAACATGACCTCTGCCCTGCAGATATGATCATTATCTCTTCAGTATTTGACTCATGCTGTGTCATTAGTGCTGAATGACATGACAAGCTGTACTACAAGTAAAACATACAGAGCCAACATTCATAAATGAGGTGCCCTTAAAATACTTCAAAAAATCTGCAATGGCATATTGCTTGCAATAAGGTTTTTCACAGCTTTCTCTCCTCTCCATTTTTAGAGTTCATCACAGAGAAGCATCTCCAATTCTCTGATAACCTGCATGCCTGTAAGACCTTTTAGTGGACACAATTGTCTTGTTTCACCTTTCCTTCCAAAAAAATTTCACATAACACACAGAAAAACATACAGGTACCTCTTTCTTAGAAATACACATATAAAAACAACAGTCAAGGAAATGAGGAAGAATCTTAACCCATTCAAAAAGGTACCTAGCACTTTCTGTTATCCAGCTCTCACATGCATTATAGAAAGAGGCATACACAGAATCAGCTTTATACAGCACCCTGTCTCTGAAAAAAAAAACAAAACTAAAAAACAAAACAGTAATGGAATTGCAAATTTCCAGACCAATTACTTCTCGGCAGTTACCTTTGATTCCACCGATTTTAGGGTCTGCTGTGGGAGTGGCACTTTTTTGTGCTTAATATAACAATGACAAAAATTTCAGGATCCTTTCTTGATCTGCTACAGGGATCTCCAATGCCATCTGCTTCTGAGCTTGGCTAGGGAAATAAAAAAGAATCATTAACAATCTTCTTCACACTCACATGTAAAACTGCATCTACAGTTCTGCTGGATCCACACCTAATTTTCCCTCCTAGATCTGTTTACCTCAAAAAGGTAGCCTTGCACTTACTGGAAATGCAGATCTCTAGTACGGTTCAGCTCAACGATAAGGTTTCCCGTGAAGTACACAGGTTTGATACACAAAATTAAAACTAAATTTAAAATAAGAATTAAAAATAAATATAATTAAATAATTATATGATTAAAGCATAATAAAGAATTACATTGTTTAATTTAAAAGAAAAATATTAAATAATAAAAAGTATTTATTAAAAGGAATGCAACACCTTCGTAAAGTCAGTTTCTTCAGTGGGACTATGAGAGTTACTCTGCTTGAGAATAACTTGCTTTGTATGCACGTAATCTCTACCATAATACAAAAATCTACTCTTCATTCTTTTTACTTACATCTGTCAACTCATTCTTCCAGCCAGCACACTTAGCAATTACACCCATGATATGAGACTGGCATCCTGCTGCTGACACATACTACACAGGACAGCACTGGGATCCTGCACTAGAGCAAACCTTACCTGTTGGACGTTGTGGTTTTGCAGGCACGACTGGAGGAGCAGTTGCTAGAAAGCCATCTAACTGCAGAGATAAGAATATTAGCCAACACATTGGTTGCCATTGTGTTCAAATAGGATCTTCTGCGTGCCAAAGCCTTTATCTACAACGCCTGTCAAAACTCTTTCTTGCACAGTTTCCCTCTGGTTGAATGAATCATCCCATCCCCTGCCTTATAAACCCTTGGCCTTTCTTCGTTACCTGGAGAACTAATTCCATATCCAATTTCACTTTAGCGATCTGCATTGTGACATTTGGTGACATGTTTTTCTCTGGTTTCCGTGGTTTGCTCTGTGCCACTCTATTATTAGTCACCAAAGGCAGAAGCCTTTTCTCTGCCTGAGCAAACACATCAGCTGAGTGCTATCACTGCTTGAACAGGAGAACCTCAAATGGGTGTGCAAACTTTGGGATTGAGAGCAGTCACTGCTAGCAGCAGCACAGGGGTGACCTCCTAAATTCACACCATCAAGGCACAGAAAAGAAATGGGGCTACCACTTCAGAAGGCAAGATTTCAAACATGGCAGTGATGCCAGCTGTCAGCACAGCATACAGTGAGGAACTGAGTGAATAGCAAAGCCTCCAAACTCCATCATGTGCTCCTGGGGACTAAATCAAAATGTGAGCTAGGGGTGGAGGGTGCAGGGCTAAATCCCTCAACTACTGGCAGCCAAAGGTGCAGTGGGAGTGATATACCACTGGTTCAGCTTGCAGGGAGTGATAGCCAAGAGCTTCCCTCCTGCGTGTCAGAGACATCTGTCACCAGAGGAAAGGCTACAAGGCGCATTCTCAGTAGCAGGACAAAGGCTGAACTTCACCGTACACCCTGGGCTGCACTCCTCCAGCACCCAGGCAATGTAATACAGGGAAAAAGAGTCACAGAACCACACTGGGGAGAGAGAAGCAGCTAGGAATGATGCTGCCTTTTGGTCCTGGAACAAGACTACACCACCCACTGCAATGTGGTTTATGTAGCTAACTCCATATGCCCGCTTATTGGGTTCTCCCACTGACTGATGGGACTTCTCTGCTTCACAAATCACAGCTTTTCTGCAGGGAAAGCATTGCTGAGGCTCAGGAAAAGAAGCCTGAAATCCAAGCAAGGCTCCCCAAGCACAGCAAGAGGACTGAAAGCAATGCTGGGAACAAAGAGCAGCTCTCTTCTCCAGGACCTTCACTATGAAATAGTTCTTTCTTTTTTTTTTACAGCACGTGTACAATGTGCTGCAAGTGCACTGCTGAAGGAGAAGACTGGTCTTCTTACTGAAAAAGGAAATACTATGCCACTCTGAAAGGATGCACTTGGTGAGTCCTCCCTGAGAACGAAGTCTGCAAGCTTCATTCTGAGGAATTCCACCAGCCCAACACCTCTTCCCCCAAAATTCATTCATACTGATGTTGTAGTTTAAGCTCGGCCAGGAACGGAGCACCATGCAGCCACTGACTCGATCTTCCCAACCCTGGTGGGATGGGGAGATGAAAATATAATGAAAGACTCGTGGGTGTATGCAAGGACAGGGAAGGATCACTCACAAATTATGGTCACAGGCAAAACAGACTCGATTTGGGTAAAAATATCAATTAAGTTTGTTATCAAGCAAATCAGAGTAGGATAATAAGAAATACAGCCAAATCTTTAAAACATCTTCCTCCCTCCTCTCCCTTCTTCCCAGGCTCACCTTCACTCCTGATTTCTCTACCTCCTCCCACACAGTGACACAGGGGGATGGGAAATGGGGATTGTGCTCAGTTCAATACATATTGTTTCTGTTACTCTTTCCTCCTCAGAAGGACTCCTCACTCTCTTCCCCTGATCCAGCGTGAGGTCCCTCCCATGGGAGACATGCCTCCATGAACTTCTTCAACAGGAGTCCTTTCCACAGGCTACAATTCTTCATAAACTGCTCCAGCTTGGGTCCCTTCCATGGGGTGTAGTCCTTTAGGAACAGACTATTCCATCATGGGCTTCCCACAAAGTCAGTCTTCTTCAGATGCATACAGCTGCTCTGGCATTGGGTTTCCACGGGCTGCAGGGGAACAGCCTGCCTCACCATAGTCTTCACCACAGGCCACAGGGGAATCTCTGCTCCTGTGCCTGGAGCACCTCCTCCCCCTCCTCCACAGTCCTTGGTGTCTGTAGAGCTGCTTCTCTCACAACCCACTCCTCTCTCCACTGCAGGCTTCCCGGCAGCTTTTTTCCCTTCTTAAATGTGCCATCACAGAGGCACTACCACCGTCGGCATTAGCCAGAGGTGGGTCTAATGTGGACGGGCATCGGCTCTATTGGACATAGGGGGAGCAGCTTCTCACAGGAGCCACCCCTGTAGCCACCCCTGCGATCAAAACCCTGCAACACAAACCCAATACAATCGAGTAAACAGTACCCTCTTTGGCTCTGTTCCAGATGGCTCTCATGGGTATTCTGTCATCCCGTTGTCAGTCATTCGTGCCTGGTCTCACTGAGCCAACATTTCCGTCTGACATTGCCTCCTGTGTGTTGGCAGCTTCTTGAAACCAAAGCTTGGGCAACCAGTTAGAGCTGAGTAAGGACAGATTTTTGCTGTGCTTTTGGCTAAGGAAACCACAAGAAAGAGACTAGTGAATTGTATTGACAGGATCCCACATAGCCTGGATGTAAAAAAGAAGCTGAAGCTGCTGTTTGAGGCCTTGGGCAGGGAAAGGCTGGATAAACTTCATTTACTCATATAACTCTTCTGTCAGGACTTGACTGACGACAAGGGGTGAGTTCAAATCCTAGGGGTCACTTTTAAACCCAGATGCCCATCCAGAAGGGATGAGAAAATAAAAACTAAACTTTCTGGAGCTCAGCAAGCTTGTTTTCTTTATTTGCAAACATGACTCGGTTGACTTAGTAAGCAATGTTTTTTTAATGGAACCAACAGAAAGGTTGATAAACAGCATAGCAAATAATATTTAACTCCTAGCATATTACTATCTGAAAGTCATCTTTTTGATGGAATTTGGTGAGGTCAGCTCTCAGTTGCTTCCCTACCTCCTGCAGTAAGATCCTGCTTCCAGCTTGGGTTGGTCAAATCTTGCCAGGTGGTAAGGTCTGATTCAGGCTGTGGGCTCCCTTACCATTCCCTCTCTCCAAGCCTCACCCTCCAGCCTAGTGCTGGAGACAATTTCTGTTTTTCCAGCTGTTCAGCAAGACTGCATGCAGCATCTCAGGCTACCCCTGTGCTTGTGCATTCAGGGAACACTTCAGTCTACTCCTGTCTCTTGCTTTGGAGAAGACTTCTGAATGGGTTCTGCCCTGGTTTACTCTGTAAAGACAGCTCTCAGTCAAAGCCTTTTTCTTTTGCCTCTCTGCCATTTTGGTTTTGGTTTATTGTTTGATTTTTCTGAGGCTATAACTTTTGCATTCCAGTTCTGGAAGCTATTGACCTGGTGAGGGTGACCAGCTCACCCCAGGGACACTGAAGTATAGCTCCTTGGCACAGACTTCTATCCCTAGTTACAATTAGAAACATTCCTCGGCTTAATTACACTCCTCTTTTTACCAGAAATGCCTCCCAAACATAATAAAATAATATGTGGAGAGTAAGCATGTCTCAGGCCTGCCCATCAGTTCCTTTCATTTACCTTGCTCCTTTTTTGTCAGGAGTCAGTGGAGTACTCTATTTTTTTTTTTGCACTTCCTTGGAGTGGTGAGACGAATGCTCTCTCCTTCAGACTTTGTTAAAGCAAGGCTGACAACTGTCAGAAGGAAAAAAATTCTCCTGACAGCGTATTTGCAAACAGGACTGCCCAGCCGGGGGCCCTTTTCACAGCTGGACAGATAGCTCAGGTCAGCAGCATTTCTGTGTAGAAGCCTCAGCACTCCTGGAACCTCCTGAAGAAGAAGCTGCCCAGGCCTGCATCTTGTATGACTTTGGCCAGTAGTAAGAGCTGCTCCTAGCTATTAAGCAGCCGTCTGAACTCACAGTTCTTAAAATTATGGTTCATGCATATTTAACTCCCAGTACAGCAGTGAAAATAAATGCATTAATGATTCTGAGACAGTTGTTTAACCAAATGTTGAAGACAGACATACCTAAGTGAAAGAGAGAAGGAATTTCAGTATGCAGTAGGTATGTAAATATTTGCCTGGTATTTTTTTTTTCTTACCACAAAAAGTATATTCTCCTGTGAAAACTTGAGAAAAAGCACTTGTTTTATACTTTACTGTACAGCTTCTTTTTCAAGGCCTGGACCAAGCCCAAGAACACACCACCTACTTTCATGCAAGCAAAATTAGCCAGATTATGCCTATGTTTGGAACTGGTTAGTGTTAAAAGTTAAGCATGGCAATGTGACACAGCATCCCAGCTTAATGCCACTAAAAAGAAATGCACTCTACCTTATGGTACTGGCTGGCAGGGTATTGGCATGGCTGCTTTGGAGGATTAGGTCTGTACCAGGGTTTCAGACAAAGGGCATAACGGGTTCAGTAAGAACCCTCACGGGGTTTTTAAAAATCTTTTCCTTATGGCAACGTTAATCAGAAACAACACTGATGGCTAGCTCTGGGCATACTCCTCAAACCACATGGCAAAGCACGGCTCTTGGGAAATTGGGTGGGAAGATCTCAGAGCGCTTGTGTTACTCACACTGCTCTAAGTATGACAGGCTGACCTCACGGGTCTTTCCACTGCACTACTTAAATATTAGCACGTAAGCTGGGATACATGGGTATTAACTCCATTTCCCACTCCAGCCTGCAAAACCATGCTGTATTAAGGTCACAACTTTCTTTCATTACAATGTTATGATTTTTACTGTGTAGCTCTTATTAATTTCTTCAGGATTTCATAAATCTTATTTTAAACTGAACTTTAACCCTTGGGAGAGGAAATGCTTGATGGCTTTGGTGAGAAGCAAGCTCCTGAGAAGAACCTGGTCAACAGCAGTGGCAGTTTCCCTCCCTCGGTACCTTGACTCTGCCTCAGAAGGGCTGGCTCCAGTTATGAACAGCTTAACTTCCACATCTGGTGAGCCACTGACCTCTGCAGAAGCAGTCAACAGCAAAGCCTATTAGCACTAACTGTGATACCTTTTCAATGAAAAATCCCACATATCCATACCATGAAAGATAACTGGTTTGGGGCACAAATGACTCTTGTTGACATATGATGTTGTTTGTGGGATTTTAAAAAATATTAGTTGTCATTTCTGTTATTCAGAGTCTCTGTCAGGGAGCAGCAGGGGCCAGATAATCCCCAGGGAATGGGAAGCCAGGAGGAAAAGGTGACCTCAGTGCAGGCAGTGCCCTCACTGACCTGCATGGTCTAGCAGGTCTGAAGGTAGCAAATGGAGCTAGGGGCTTGTAGCAGGGTCCATCGACAGCCTTTCACTCAGCAAGGGAGTGAGCCAGAACCAGGATCAATGCAAGGCCAGCAGCAGGGCTAGACATGAGAACACCTACAAGCACACCTGAAGCCAGGCCGGTACTGAAATGGGGCTCCTGGCCCATGTGCAAGAGTGGGAGCAGGCCCAGGGGAGGCTAGGCAGGGACACTCAAGCCTGTTAGTGCCCAACAGTATCAAAATCAGAATTTCTGATCTTGACCAGCAAACTAATCTGCTCTGCTTTTGGGAATGTTCATCAGAAATAAAATACTATCACTGAGTCTCTCCCTTTGATTAGCCTCTTTCTTAGACATACAACCTCGTGCCTGTGTCTGAACTTGTAGAATGTTCACATGTAGGGCAAAGTTTCTTCAAAAAGACAGGTTGTTTGTAAAAACCACCTGACTTTTAGAGATCCTGGTTTTGCCAAGAGGAATACTCCAGTGAACCTCTTTGATACCTGCTCTAGTTGCAGTCAAGTGGTAACTCATTTACTTTCAAAGTGAAAGAAAACACACAGCTGATACAATATCAATAAAGCAGAGAAACATGCCTGAGCAATCTGGTTTGTTATCTAGTACCTTCTTATAATTTTTGGATCACTCTGGATTCTACTGATAAAGCCATAAATCTCAGGGACAGCTCATCAGATGTGACTGGAAACATGTTGGCACAGGGCTCAAGTTGTCTTGCAGATCCAGGCTGACAAAGTATTTGGCACTCCAAAAGCTTGGATGTGAAATAATGGAAGACAAGAAATGAGTACTAATATTTTGCATACTGTTGAAGAAGTAGGAATCAGCCTGCCTCGGGAGTTGAAGTCTTCCTATCAGCCAGCCAGGGCGTCTGATGCATTGCTGAGACTGCAGCCATAACACAATACTGCAGACAGCCCAGCCTGTTAGCTTTGAGCCTCATATTACAGTCAACTTTCAACATTTTCCAAGCTTCCAGGTCTCTGATGTGGCAATGGGAAGTTCTTCTGAGCTATTTCCGATCTGGATGCATTTATCTCTCCTGACATTTTTTTTTCAGGACTTCTTGAAATTTATTCCCCATTAGCATTTATGGATCTGTCTGGTTGTCTGATAGGCTCATTCACAGCTAGCCCATTTGTCTGGAAAGGTCAGGATTTCTCTCTGAATGAGCCATAATTACAAGGCTCAAGCCCAAAGATATTATTGTTTACCCCCCTGCCAAGTTTGAATTCAGTTAATTAGAAAAGCCTCTTACAGGAACACTAAGTTAAGAATACTTTTTTTCCCCTTCAGGTTTAGCGATCTGCAACTGTCAGAAGCTTTCAAATAATCCAACTCATCTTAGCTGTATGCCTGAGCCTTTTTGTCTTCTGATTTCACTGTCCCCATTCCTTTCAATGCCATGTTTGGGGCAGCTCCAAGCTATCCTCCGCTTGAGCAGTACTGCTCAAGTCCCCCCACGCGGTGGCAGAGTGGGCGACAAGAGTTTTTTTCCCTGACAAGAAGCAAGGAAAAGATCCGCGGCTGAAACTTGGAAAGAAATGCCAGATGCATGCATGTATTCCGTTCATTTTCACAGGAGATACATCGCTACACGCACCCTTGGCATGGCTTTGAAAACCTCATCCAGCAGCAATGAACACAGTAGGTGAAAATGCCTGGCAGACAAGGTCAATGGCTTTTTAAAGATTCCCTTCTGTCAGGAGAAGCACATTGTTACCCTCCCTACAGCTACCACTGACATATATCCTTTCCTCCTGGTAGTGCCTGGTTGCTGCCTTGCTGAGCTGAAGGGCTACACAGGCTCTACGGTGAGACGCAGCATACAGCTGAGACCTTCCGCCTTCCTGCCTGTGGTGTTCCCCTCTGGCCCAGCACCTAGCTACTACTTCGTGTAATGACCTTTCCAGTCTAAACCCAGCAAGTCAGCACCATGTGAACCAGGAAACTATCTGCTAAGCTCACAGATGCCAAACAAATTTTGCAAACATCCCCCTCTCCCTTTATTGATTTAACAGCCTATGAAACAGCTTTCAGGTTCCCGGCAAATAGCAGAGCCCTGTTGTGGGGTGGCTCAGCCTTCAGGTACTTAACTTTTAATTCCAGTTTCTTGTTGCTCTGAGGGGCCATCATGATGCAGCTCCTCATGGAAGGTGACAACTCTTTGAAAGGGCAGACTAAGAAAAAAATCTCAAACGCTGACCCCGGGGCCTTCCAGCCCCGGTCCCAGCACTATGCGCTTCCCAGCTGCGCAGAGGGAGTGGAATCGCGGGCAGATGAGCAGCTACCGGGTTTAGGGAAAATCTCCCCTACGGATTCAGGGCTCTGCTACAGCTCCGGCTAGACAAGTCCCTGGTTTACTAAAGCTTCATCTCCCCACGCAGCGCACTATGAGGCACGCGAAACGCCAGGCTCGGTGAGGAAGAGCCGAAGCAGCGGCGCTTGGCGCCGAGTCCCGTCTCCCGAGTACCTTGCCCGGCCACAGCAGACAGGGTGCCCCAGGGGCACTCCTCAGCTCCCATCCGACCCGCACCTCCCCCTCCTCGCCAGGCC
>NW_008606261.1:0-5174 GCF_000691845.1 Merops nubicus | reverse complement strand
CCTGCCTGAGGTACAGGGGTTTTTTTAAGACCTTCTCATGCTTTGTCCAATATGAGAAGAGGGTAATGGGAGGGGGCGTTTGGGTGAAGTCCTGTCTGAGTGCTGTGACTGCATTGGAAACGTGTTCCCATTGTCTCCAGGGTCCTTTGGCAAGCAGTCAGAGAGTCTCCCTGGAACATCCCTGCCCTCCTCTCCGTTCTAAGCCCTGTGCTCTGTGGCACCAACCAGGGCTGGGGGTTTGGAGCTCGCCCGTGCACGAGGGACCTTGGGCAGCGTCCGTGTGTGGAAACACTGAGTGTTGCCTCAGCTGCCTAGTCCAGAGGTAAGAGAGATGAGGAGAAGGGGCCTGGTTTGGATTCAGCTGGTGGCTTCCCTGGCGCTCGGTTGCTATCACACGTGGGATTTTCACCTTCCCTTGGTGTCAGGCATGAATGTTATCAAGGCCATAACGTCCTTTTTGACTGCAGGCTGCCAGGAACACAAAGAAACCTGATTTCAGACACTCCTGTGTATTTGGGAGCAACGAGCTGTTAGGAAAAAGCCATCCCTTAGCAACTGCTTTTGTGTCCCGTTGCTTTCATTTATACCCCAGTGAAAGAGCCAGAGAAGGAGTTATAAGTATAACTTAACTATTTTAATAAATCTTACACAGTGCATGGTTCTATCAGTGTATCCTTCGTTCAGTCACATTCATGGACAGTGCATTGGAGCGTGGTCTGCAGGCAGCACAATGGAGCAGAGGCACAGCTCAGTCGTGTAGAACATCTTCAAAGTGACTTCTGCATAAGGGCTGCTGATGGATTTACTTCACAAAATGCTCCCCTGGCTCCCCAATTTACAGAAAGAACTGCTGTGTGCACTGCTGTTATAACCCCGAGTCACTGTAACTCTCTGAGACTTGTTTTCCTCTTTAGCCCACAGGAAGGGTGGGTGCTGTGTTTTCTAGCTCACCACCTGGTTTTATTTTCATTTTAGGAATGGTTTAGCCTCCTGTGCTTCGCCAGTGTTCACACCTGCTTCCCAGCTCCCCCCAGTTCCAGAGCCAGGGCTTCTCAGGAGGGTTGTCCTCATCATCCCACCCTGACAAGGTGAGTGCCCTTCCCAAATTCCAGCTGCTGTGGCGAGCCAGCAGGGCTGTGACTAAAACCACGACGCCCCCCTCTAAGTCCCCTGCCTGCTCCCTAATTCTGCTGGTGCTGGTGATGTCCTGTTTCAAGATTAAGAGAATACATCACCCATTAGAAACATTTTTGGGAGAACAAAGCCAAAATGGAGGGGTGGGTCAGTATTCTCAGATTTAGAGGGGTGTTCTCCAGCTGCTGCTTTGCAGCTTTTCCTCTTCAACGTGCAAGGCCAGACCCAAATTGTGCAGAGCTGGGCATGTGCTTACCCCTTAGAGGAGGTGGGAGCCTTCCCAGCACCTGAAGTGTGTGTGACAAGTCACGAGAGACGTTTCCACATCACGTTATTGAGGACAGTAGGAAGTGAAAAACAGCCTTGACTATGTTAGATGATGATTTTTTTTTTCTCGTGGCCATTTATTTTGTATTAAACCAGCCTTTCCAAGTGTGCTTTTGTTTCTTGGGTACTTAGGAAGCGTTTCAGGTGACTCTTTGCAATGAAAACTTGTCACTGGGACGAGTGGTGAGCAGCAAGGGGAGGGCTTTGGGTGTGACTGGGTTGGGAGCAAAGGGCTGAGACTGATCCCCTCCGTGTTTGAGGCCAGCAGAAGGACAGAGAATTGTCACGGGGCCTTTGCTAGTGGGCTGCAGGGGACATCTGCCACAGGGGAGGAAAGGAAAGTGGGGGGAAAGCCTTGTTTCTGTGGGGCAGACTCTAGGGGTGCAGGCTGGCTCGTTGTGTGCTGTGTGCCCGAGCCAGCGTGGGGCTGGGGGCAGGAGCAGCCCTGGGAGAAAAGCTTTGCAGGGTGGCTTTGCTTGAGCCCAGCCACTGTCAGACGTGTGAATTCTGCATGCACATAAAATTTCAGTATAAAATATAGAGTTATAAAAACAAAAAAAAGGAAAAAAAATACTTCATGCAATATTAAAACACCTTTCCCAATGGGACGTGGTCTTGTCTGCCCTTATCAAGAGTGGTCGAGGGGCTGTCACTCTGATGGCAATGACACCACCCTTGTCTCTCCTCTGGACTGGGGTCAACGCTCTCCTTCCCTTTTTTTTTCTGCACTACTAGGACTAATTGCTGAAATAAAGCAGGGAGGTTTTAATTAGCAGCATCAATCCTTTCCTGGCGACGCTTCATGATTTCCTGGAGCTCTGACTCTCCTCTGCTTTTCTAGAATGGAAACCAAAGAGGAAGTTTGAATCTTTAGTTCAAGCTGTAGTTAAATGACACTAATTAATGCTGCTTTCAAAGGGCTGAGTGGTTCTGGGAAGAGGGCAGGTTTGTTGGTGGAGCTGTGGTGATCCACCTTACAGAGCTGGGGCCTTTTTCCTTGAAAGACTTCTCAGCATCTTTTAGGTGGTGTGGGTTTTTTTTTTTTGTGGGCATTTTGGTTTTGTGAGGTTTTAAATATTATATTTCTTAAAATGTCTGTTTAATGGTCTCTCTGACACTGCTGGTACAGGCACCCACTCAGGGGGGAGCTGTCCAGAAAGCTACTTACCTCCAGTTGGTTCTTCTCCACTGTGATTTTACTGTATACTCTGTTGCCCTCATCACCACACACTTTCTTCAGCTCCTCTCTGTTGAGGGAGAAGAGCTGAGCTCCAGTCAGGATGCCAAGGTGTTCCACTGTCCTGGGGAGACACAAAGGGAGGAGGTGACAACCGTGCTGCACGTGGCCAAGGCAAGGAGTTGACCATCTGCTAGTCCTGGACAAGGGTCTGGGCCCTCCTCAGAGGTACTTCACAGCAGCTTCTCCAGAGACAGGCAGTCACCTGGAATTTACAGCTCAGGCCACAGGTTTAGGTGGTTAATTAGTTATTTTCCTCTAAGATCAGTGCTCTGAACTGGTGAACTGGGGCCAGACAAGCAGCAGCATGACGTGGGGCAGCACTTGGCTGTGAGTTATGTGAATAAATGAGATTGTTCCTCTGTCTGTAGCTGCTCACTGGGCCTTTTGCTGCAGGGTAAGACCAGGTTTATTTGATAGTGTAGGAGAAAGAAAGGGTGTGAGGTTGGGCTCTGAATGCCCTGGTTATACAGCCTGGACCTCATGAAATGGAGTTTGCAACACAGGCTCTGGAAATAAATACAAGTGATCCAGCTGTGATGTTGCAAACTGCCTTCCCCACTCCTTTTTAAAGCAAGGAGCAGCTTTCCCCACATAAAGCAGGGCTTACTCTTTGCTGAATGACTTTGCCTCCAGCCAGGCTTTGACTTCTTCAGTGTTGGATTCAAAGGTGAGGGGCACAAAAACTTCCTGAGGCTTTTCCACTTTGAAATTCCTCTGGAGAGGCTGAATTTTATTGTTTGTGATCTTCTTTAGCAGCTCATCGTTCAGCTCGTCCATTTGATGAATAAGTTCTGGGGAAACAAAGCACAAGGCAGAGAGTAGGGAATGAAATCAAGTCTTCAGTCACAAATCCTACTAAACCAAAGTGTTTGCAGGGGAAATGTAAGGAAGATCAGAATGTGGCTCAGGGTTTTTATTAACTCTGTAAATACACCAAAGGAAAGCTCTTACTTTTGTATTTCAGTTCTAAAATAGGTTGAGCAATGACATTTTGCCTTCAAACTTCCATCAGGAACAAAGGTGTAAAGGGAGAACACCACAGTTCAGAGGCTGGAGCAGCCTGGGGGAATCTCCCCTTTCCTCCCCAGCATCCCTCAAACTTCCTTCAGCTTTGGAAACCTCTTTGGTTTGGAGGGAGACTCTCCACCTCTCAACCTCTTTGGGAGAAACCTTGACTTCTGCAGTTCTCCAGAGCAACAGAGAGGGGGAATCACAGAGTGGCAGCCAAATGCTCATCACCCACCCAGCAACCACTGCATCTAAACACTGCTGGAGGGTCCTGGCCATGTGCCTGTCACCCTGGGGACAGGCCTGAGGCTTTGGCCTCATTGCTTCAGGAACTTTGGTGAGGAACACACTCACTTGGGGTGCCAGGGGAGGCCCCACATTGTCACCTGTTTTATATACACATTTCTCCTGTTGCTAACCCACCCTGGAGGATGTAAACCCCACAACACCAAGGAGCAGAAGTTTGCTCAGGGGTTTAGAACCTGTTCTAGGGGTGTCTTTGCTCCTGCCACTGCTGCCAAGTGGTTCCTCTTCCCTGCTGGCTGCTGCTGCTGCTGCTGTTGTGTTTTGCCTTTAGCTTGTCATCTTCCTGTTTTGGGGTTACTCAGTTCCCTTTGGGCTATTGAAATAAGGAAATTGCCCTGCAAAGTTGGCAGCAGGGAGGGGGAAAGCCCCAGACCACGTGAGAGAGTGGAGGGCAGGGCAGCTGACTGGTTCTGGGGACGAGGTTCAGGTTTTTCTGTGCCCCAGCATTGCCATTTATTTTCTTGCTGTCTCCTGATGTGGAAGGCCAGTTCTGTGAGTAGCTACGATTAGAGTCTAGTTTTTGAGCTGCAGCCCAGCTCCCTCTACTTGTCAGCCCTCTCTGCCACTTGTAATAACTGCTCCTCTGAGCCTTGGAGCTCCAGCTCTGCTGGGCAGCCAGACAGAAGTGGCAGGAGGCACGAGCTGGGGTGGGTGAGGTGGCCACCCCTTGGTCCTGCCTGTGCCAGGCTGCCCAGGAGCCTGTGACCCGTGTCAGGGAGCTCCTTGGGGCTGCCCTGCTGGCTGTTGCACTGCCTGGCACCTGCCCTGTGCACCTCCAAGTGGTGTCACCCCAAGGTGCAGCCACCGTGCAGAGCCTCACACGGGGACCGCGCTCGGCGTGCGCCCACGGGGCCCAAAGCCAGCGTGCTGGGGGGAGGGAGGAGGGGAAGCAGAGCCCTGGGGGGCAGCCCCGGGCTGCAGGGCCGTGGTGCTGGCAGGGGCAGCCAGGGCCTGGCACACGTCACCTACGTTCCTTGGCGTCCTGCGGCGAGCTGCGTGCCAGCATCTCACTGCCCCACTTGTCCCCCGCGTAGCTGGCGGGCAGCCGGGCACCCGGGCTGGAGGGACCGTGCCCACGGGGGGTCAGCTCTGCCTTGGACCACTGGCTGCACTGGGGGGACAGAGGGGAGAGGGAGAGGGGAGGGGAGGAGAGGAGAGG
>NW_008606260.1:0-35039 GCF_000691845.1 Merops nubicus | reverse complement strand
AGCAAAAAATTTAACTGTCAATATATAAATACATTGATTCAAATCTGCTGTATCAGAGAACCATAAATTCATTTATCCTTTCTTCAGACTGTTCACAGCTCATCTTTAGTGTGTAATTTAAGGGCCATTTCTTCATGATTGAATGTTGTCAACACCAAAACAAAATCAAATTCTTTTACACTGTTATCCTATTCGTTGATGTAATTTTCTTCTCTCACAAGTATTTCACCAGTTCCCTGAGGGTTTAATATTTCCCAAAGTTCTATTACATAATGCTTCCCATACCTTCATATCTGATGTCATCACAAGATAGGTTTTCTTTTAACCACTGCTGATACCAGCTGGAGCTGTTCCTGTGGTGTTCAGAATCTAACCCCTTCTCCATGGAATTTTGGACTCAGCAGTGGCATCTCATCAAAGGCTTGTCCTTTTATCTTTGTGAATATTCTTTGAAGCTACTTATCTGAACTAACACAGTTTTAAATTAAGTCTTCTAGTATTTAACAGCAAATCCCAATATCATTAAGAGAAACAGCATCACACTTTAGGGGTTTTAATACTTATATGTCAATGTTTAACTTTGCTAGATATTTTTAAATATTGACGCAAAAAAGATATTTATCATAATCTAGCAAAATGTTTCTTGTGCTTGCTCTTACCAGGCCCTTGTATTCCTTATTTCTTCCCTTCACCTTTGTACTATATATCCAAATCAAATCCTCACCAAATAAAGGCATGGGCTGTTGTCTTAATTCAAACCTCCCATCTCCCACTCCTAAACCTTCACTCCCATACAGTTTATCCTTCTTCTAACCAAAACATTCATCCTGAGGATGCAAATCTTAAGATTTTTTTCCCCCACAACCACAATAACTAACATGGAATATGAAGGACAGTTGACCCATACATTTGCAGTGTACATATATTGAAACCAACAAAATCATAGCTGCTGTAAACTGATTCTGCATTGCCAAAAGGGCAATCACTATTCAGCAAAATCATAAATTTTCCATCACAAGAGGTGACTTTTGTAAAAAATCTTATTTTAAAGAACACACTGTAAGACAGTTTTCAAATTCACAGGTATATTCTGATTTAAAACATTCACATGAACTAGCTCCAGCTGAGAAATTTGCATCACTCCAAAATCACATCACTTTTATTTTTTTTTTTTAAATATAAACCCCCTAAAATTGAAATTTTGAAAAGTTAAAACTATTGAATTCAAAAACCTTCAAAAAAGCTTTTTCTTCATGTTTCTTCATATACATTTTCGTGGCTTTCCAAAGAAAGTTTTATTTTACTTTACTGGGTAACAGGTTGATAGACCTGTGCTGTAGAATCTCAAAGTCAATGGAAACACTTGGAAGGACTTTGGAAAAGTAGGCACAATACTACTGAAGTTAATTAAGAAGAAGAGCTTAAATAACTTTGATAACACTACTTCTGTAGCTGAATCATCTGCAATTGTTTACTGCCTATTGGCAGAAATAGGTATTATTAGAAATCTACAGGAGTTTCATTCTATCTACAAATATTGTTCTAAGTGTTATACCATGTTTTTCTCCTGGTCAGCACCAAGACAAATGAAAAAGAAAGTTGTTCATTTTTCCTCTGGTGCATTTTTTCTGACCACAACTCTGTTTCTATGGTTTTCCATGGAAAAGTGCTTATCCATCTGCAGCCTTCACAGATATGTTTTCAACTTATAGTGCATTGACACTGTGTAGATCCTTATTTCCACACCATGTGCACAGAATAATTCTAAATTCCCATCTATTCAAAGTATTTTAAAAGTCCTATTGAGCTGACAAGGCTTCATGATATGTTTGCTTCCTCTCCTGGATCTAAATATTTTTATTATTGCTTTTTAGAGAAGTTGCTGCTGGGTTCTCTTCCTGTTGTTTCTGTTTCACAGTGACACTGAATTTAAAATGAAAATAGATTTCATTATTTATTCATAGGATTTGATTCACCCTGATTGTTACATTATTTTTGATGTTGACAGTTGTAGATGAATAGTGTGGAAAGCTAGAGGGCATTTATTTGACCATGAAATGCCATAAATAATAAACTGATGTTGTCTTGTCTTCAGCTGGGGCTTTTTCATCTTCAAAAAAAAAGAAATTAAAGAAAAAGAACTAAGTGATTCTTTGAGTTTTATACCTTCCATGTGAATTGTGTCTTGCTATGTCATCCTTAGTTTACAAATATTAAATTTTACCAGGAAAATTTGGATAATCTATGTCAAGATGCAAAAATAACAAACAGGAACTTGATATCAAGGCTTACCACTTGATTGAAAAAAAAGAAAAAAAGTCTCTTTTGTTTTTTTTTAAATGATATATGAATGGGAAGCTTGGTTAGTGAATGCAGAGAATTAATAAATATAGGTAATAAAAACCTTAAAAGTCAGGAAAAATAACAGTGTTTGTGTATATTAAACCTTACTGTTTAAACAAAAGGAAGGGTTGATTTCTGCCAGAATCCATTATAAATGAAATGTGACTTTAAACCACATTTTTATGATTTAAATGGTTAAGGAAACAATACATATAAGCTCCAGAATATAACTCTTGGAGTCGAGTTGAGGAATAAGTTGTTCAGCAATACAACCACACAGTCACATAGTTAAATAGAAGAGCTGCACTGATGATTTATGTTTTTAAGGATGAATGAAACTACAGGAAAAATGTAAATTGTGTCTCAAAGCTGCTGCCTAGATTTGAACTATGCAGTTTATATCTGTCACAGGCAAAAATTGCTCACGTAATTTCAACCAAAGCAGTTTTTTGAATTATTAATGGCACACACTTAAGCAATCAGTAAACTGTATGTTCAGGATCAACGTAATACAGAAGATAACCCACAATGTTAAACAGTTAGAAGCCATCAGTAGACACTGATGCTGGACTCGATGATCTTAAAGGTCTTTTCCAACCAGAGTGACTCTATGATTCTGTTTCTATGATGATAGTGAAAACTAAAAGCATACATGAAGAAAGCTGTTACAGCCCAAGAAAATTCCAAGCTTAGCATTGAGAGACAGGGGAACTCAATTGAAAATGCAGCAAGCAAAAATACATTTGTATTTAAGAAGCCATCAGTAGACACTGGTGCTGGACTCGATCATCTTAAAGGTCTTTTCCAGCCAGAATCTTTTCTCTATGATTCTGTTTCTATGATGATAGTGAAAACTAAAAGCATACATGAAGAAAGCTGTTACAGCCCAAGAAAATTCCAAGCTTGGCATTACTGTGAGAGACAGGGGAACTCAACTGAAAATGCAGCAAGCAAAAATACATCTGTATTTAATTTGTATTCAAACAATTCTTGGAAAACCCATGTAAGAAGGTGCTCCATAACTCTTTAATCTGACTTTGTAACATAAGGCTGAATGTACCGTATTCAAACAATTCTTGGAAAACCCACGTAAGAAGGTGCTCCATAACTGACATAATCTGACTTTAAGGCTGAAAGTAGCACCAGAAATCCTGTAACTATGGAATCAATGTATAGGGTTTAATAAAGACAATGTGCAGTGAGTAATGGTCACATGAGCTCCTTAAGAATGTCATAGGCAGATATTAAAGTTCAAAAGAACAACCCTACAAACCTTTCATGTGTTGTCTGCAAAAGACTGGATGCAAAGAACAGTGGATTAATTATTTAACACTTTTTTTATTCAATGATGGCTGCATTGGAACAGAGCTTACAGAAATAACTTTGATTTTCATTATCTTTTCTTAACCTTTCAAAGCCTCAGTTACCAGATTTCTTAAATGGTGCTAACATCAAGTAGTTTTTTAATATTGTTGGCCAGATGTTTAACCTTTTAATTTTCCTTTTCTGTATTCTAGTCTTGAAGCAGAAGATGCTTCATTGCATGCTCTTGGTTTGTTTTGTTATATAGGTATCTCAGGCAGTGCTTTAAAACCATAGGTTGTGCCAGAGATATCCCAAAGAGGAAAGCACAGCTCTTAGGCACTGTGAAAACAAAAATATCATCTTAGGGTTATGATATGGGAAGTAAATTTTCGTTTTGTGGTTACTGTATACTTTGAAATGGCCATTGACAAGTAAATTCACTGTTATGTGCTTTAGTTCCCTAGTAATGAAAGGAGATCAACAAGTATTTTCTAGAATTGTATTTTGTTTTCTTGCTTGGTCAGCAAAGAGAGCTAACCTTCCTTAGATATATAACATTTATTTTTTATGTTGTGAAAATAAATAGACTCTGAATTTGTATTTTCTCACCAAAACAGTGAATACTAGTAGGAAAATAAACCTAATTTATCCCTTTTCTCTTTAATAAGCAGGGAATTTTCAGACACTTTAGAAATTGTATGTTCTTCAAGGCATTGGTATCATAGGGGAGAGCTTCTGCTGATGCATTTACTGATGCAAAATGAAAAGTTTTACTCATGGGGAGTAAAATGTGGATAAGAGGAATGTATCAGGGATGGGAATAGTCACAGCCTTTTTATCCAAATCACAATGAGAGCAGAAGGGAGAGGAGAAGCAACTCAGAAAAAAAAAAAAACCAACCAAAGACAGTAAATAAAAAGTATGCAAATTAATTTGAAAAGAACATAATTGATTTTTTATATTTGTCTTTAAAAAGTTGTGCTAGAAAGGAAAGGGTAATAATGATAAAAGAAAAGGGTTGTTTGTTGAGCAGAAAGGTTTAGTAGGGTTAACTTGCACCTGGGACACTGCTTCAGCTTTGCTCTATGAAATTAATTCTGGTCATTGGCAGGGTTCATTACAGTCATTGAAGATTCTATAGACTCAAACTAGTTTGATTATTAGAATCTCATCATTAAATCAAGCCCGGGCTGGGTTTTAATGAACTTAAAAAAAAATAAGCAGGATATTTATTGCAAAATGATTAAATGCTGAACATGTCACACTTGTTTTCTACATACATATGAAATCTTCAAGCATGGTTCAGACAATGGGGCTCTGATTACTTAGCAGCTGCATTTGAACAATATTCTGTTCTTCTGTATTATACCCCAATATCCTATTTTTACTAAACAAAGCTGACTAGAATAAAAATAAAATATATGGTCCAGATTCTACTTCCTTTTGATTTTTTCTCTTGATCCCAGCCAAGTAGCTACGTTTGCACCATTCTAAAGGAGATGAGAGCTCTCTTACAAATCTGCAGCATCTGCTCCTAAGACTCTTTGCACCCAGAAGCCCTTTGTTAATATTGGTCATTGTCATTTGGCCAAATCTGTAAACACTGAATTTAAAGTTCTCTTCTCTCTGCCATGTTACTTATTTTTGACTGCAGTTTTTCTTATCAAAGTTGTAATCGTTTGTGTTTAATCTCTGCTGTAGTCCATTATAACTAGTTTCCAGAGGTTGGTAATAGTAAAATAGTAAATAGTAATACATTTTAGTATATGTTTTAGTAAAAAGTAAAAAAAAAGCATTGAAACTTTACTTGTTTTTTACCATGAAGATGCTGGAGTATAATTTACCATACTCAGTAAACATTAAGAACGTGATATCAAAAATACTTGATGCATTGCTCCTAATTAAATATCTTGAGAAACACAAACACAAAATGTAGCCTTCCCTTCTGTATCAACAACACTGCTAATTTCAGCATTATGGGCAGCTTACAAAAAAATTAAGATCATGGAATGTCACATATTTAACCCCATGACTGCATTTTTATATTGTATGATCAATGACCTTGTGCACCAATACCAATGAGAGTTTACCAAGATGGACATCTACTGACTTTTTTTTTTTCCACTGAAAGAGGTGTTTTCAGTGAAAAACTGGGTGGATGAATGAAATGCATCTCTCTGTGCTGCTAATAGTAGGAAAGATCTTCCATGGATGAATCCATAGCAGATGGCTAATACCAGAGGAAGTGACTAATGTTAAAGTTAGTTCTTCCTGCTGGTTCTTATGGTAATATTTGCAATCTAGTAACACTTTTGCTTCAGTTTTCTCTCCTTTTCAACAGGCATTCTTCATCTTCTTAAGTGTTTATGCTAATCATCTCATAATGTACAATCACTCCAGTCTAGCAATTATCAAACTACAAAATGTTGCTTTACAGCAAAGTGTACACAGATAATGTAGAAATGATTAATATCTCTAGTATTGTTCATTTGTTGCTATGGAAATGCTGTTCCTCTATAGAGCTATTAGTAAACACTATACTAGTGATGCAGCCAATGACAGAGAAAACCTTGGCAAGCACTCTGGTAAAATTGAGATGTATATTGTTAGAAATCTACTGTTTCAGCATAAATACATAGAAATATATTTCTTCCCTGTGCCTTTGTATGCTAAAAACATCCATTTCAAGTGCTGTCTGTATGCACAGAAACTTTACAGGTCAGTCATTGGAATGCCATATACAAGTAGATTTTAAATCAAAAGAGACATTTGGCCAAAAAACAAGAAACTTTTGCATTTTTTGTTATGCATGTAAGTAGAAGTATATCTGCTAGATGTACCTATGGGGTTTGTTTTGTTTGGTTAGGTTTTTTCCTAGGGTTAATGTTCTGCTTTCCTGCTCTATAGAACATTAGCCCTGCTGTATTTATCATTAGGCTTTCTTTTCCTTGTATATAACCACATGGTTAGGAGGGAAAGGGGAAATCTGGTACATTTAAAATAGTCTTTCTAATGTTTATTGTGGTATTGGCAGGGGTGATCACTGCTTAGCATGACCTTTTGGGCATCTCATGTTTTCCTCTGCAGCTATTATGTCTTGTTCATGTTTCAAATTTGCCTGCAAAGCACAGTCAGCTGAAGTACCTGGCTGAGTGTAAATGGGGATCAACATCTTCTCCCTTATAATTTTGAGGGGTGGTTGAATGAGTAGGTGGGCGATTTCATATAAAATTTGTATTTGTACAAAGGAACCACTGCAACACAAAACTCTAATAGATATTCAAAATTATTTTTATATGCATGATGCCAGGCACATGCTTTTAAGTGTGGGATAATATAAAGTGCTCTCTGCTACACAGACCTGGAGGAGCTCCATAAAATCACTTAATCGTCTACATCACAGCTTCAAATGATTCATTTCATTACAATTAATGAAGGGTGGTAGAGCTGGAAAAAGATTTCATATTGGATATGGTCGTAGTTGTTCTGTTCACTAAATCATTCTGTTATCTCACTGGGATGAATCTTTCCATTTTAACATTAATTTAAAGCTGCCTCTTTTAGAATTTGTTTGGATAACCTGTGTTGGGTACAATATCCAAAATAGTTCACCCTGAGGAATAAACTATAATTTAAAAAAGCATAAAAATAGTTTGTTCCAGTCACCAAATTACACGATTTTAAAATGTTACCTAATGCATAAACAGCTTTGATGAATGCATTTAGTCATTCCTATTGTATAATGATGTTGACATTTCATTAATTTCAAGATTGCTGTAGATCTCAGGGAGAGAAGTCAACTAACTTTTAAAGATTTTACTTAGTAGCATCCAAGCAAACATAAAAAAGTCTTCCTAGCCCTCATGTGATAAAGAAATATCTTCATGCAAGGCACTGTTCTGTAATAGACATTAATGCAAGGCAAAATATCCAGATTCCTGTGGGAACCTGGAACACATTTCATCTGGCTACATCATTATGGAAATTTTGACCATTGGCTCTTAATTAGACATTCTCATTTGCATGATGGCAGTTCATGATTTTGGCTAGATATCATTCATAGCTCTGCCTTGCTTAAATTGCTTTGTATGGGGAGTTATACTGCACTACAATAAACATGGAAAAAACCAATACCTTGTTAAAGGCTGGAGATAACTTGGCACTTATGTTGCATATTTAACAAGCAAAAAGACTTTCTTAGGGCTAAAGCAAGTGTAGCTGGAGGCAGTAGTAGCAGCTGCCACGATGTTCAGCTGAATTAAAATCTTTCTACAGGCTAGGAAAAAACATTACTAGTCCTACCAGCTAAAATATTGAAAATAATCTCATGGTTGATGAAATCGTGGCAGTTGTGACCAGCCTGGGGCTCCAAGGGAAGATGAATTGAAAGGCCAAGGATCTTTTGCAACAGTGCACTTTTCAACTCTGATAGCTAAGAAAGAGAGTGGCCAAATGATCAGAGACTCTGCAAAAATTACAGTCTCTTGTCTCATTTCATTAAAACAAAAGAAAGCAAAAAATGGCATTGTAACCTGCTTCTAATGTTGTCAGTGCTCAGTGAAAACCCCATGTACACTGCAAGGGAAGCTCAGGTGACTTTAAAATCGACAGACAAAAATTAACAATTTATTGTGAAGTGAAATCTTAAGCCAAAAAACTGGAAAAAAAAGTAATCTAAACGTGGTAGACTGAATACAGATTGCAAGTGTTATCCATGTTGAGGTAACTGGTCTCTGACCTTTGCCTGGGGCTAACTGTGAAGCCTAGCTGACTATTATTACATATAATGAGAAAATACATCATATAATTGACTTAATCAAAATATGATAATTAATCATTGCTGTATCTGCCTTTGGGAATCATTTTTTTTCCTAAATGTTAATTAGCCTACAAAAGTAACAAGCGAGCTTTTTAATCTCCTTTACCTCTTTATTAGCTGATGAACTAAGTACCTCAAGAGAGCCTCAGCTTGTACCCTCATCATTTTGACTCCTTGTATTGTGCCCAAATATCACATTATTTGGTCTCTTTCTTGAGATATATCTGATGAACACACTGCTCTGAAAAGGACACAAGGGAAAAATGAATGCAGAACCCAAAACCAGAATTAATACTCATGCCAAAATGACATAATTTTTTGTTTTAATTCGATGTAAGGCTCAGGTGAAATAATTTATTTCATGTTACAAATCTGATAAATTCAACTCAGTTTTCACTATTGAAATGATTATAATAATCATTGTTTAAATAATTTAATTTGCTTCAGATCAGCTTTGTTATCATGAAACAGGAAAAAAAAATATATATAAAAGGTGGAAAATGGGAACTGGCTGAGGGGATTCCACAAAGCCTAGACTATATAGTACTTAAACAAAGTGGAGACAAGGGAGGGAAAAATTAAAGAGATGTGATTGTTAGGAAATAAAATTGTGAATTTTGTGAATTATTTTTTTAAAGGTAAATGAAAACTACTGTCTAGAAAAGCGATTTTCAGGAAGCAGCTCTAAGAAAATACCAGATTAAATATGTAGTTTCAGTCATTAAGGTGAAGAGGCTGTCAGTTCTTTTATTTTTTATTGAGAACAGCTCTCAAGACATTGTTAAAAGCAGAAATAAAACTCACGTTTCTAGACAGATGAGGTTTCCAATGAGCTTCAAGCTGTACAGCTCCAACTATGAATCCTATTTTCTTCCTTTAAATCTCCAGGTTGTTGAGGTGTGGATTCCAGGTATTTCCTTCTGAGATACAAGATTTTAATTCTCCATCTCCACAAATCTCCAAATCTGGCTGTGGAACAAAAAGTTTCAGGAGAAAAACATGAAAACTAAAAAGAGATAAAAATAAGATGATTCTTTCTTATATATATCCATACACATAAGTACATATTTGTATATATCTATGTGTATATATATATACACACATACATATTTTTTGTGTAAGATTCCTGTGTATATTTTCATAAATAAAACCCCATAATGAAAGAAATATTCCAAAGCTATGCAACAGGCAACAAATATGTCTTCTTTCCTCTGGTATTTACAGTATTACCATTAATCATGAAGAATCCTCTTGATATTCATGGAGTTGTAATGTGTAATCCCTTAGGAGTTCTGTTGTAATTTAGCATTAATTAATTTCCACCTACGATAAAATGTTACCGAAACTTGAATAATGTAGTGCTTATTGACTTTCTTACTAGGATCTCTGCTATTTTCCAGTGTCTTCCTCTTTTGACATCTAATATTCAGAAGGTTATTCTATACATTTCAAGAACAATATAGAGAACTAAGATTTCCCTACTACTACTCCGATCTAAAGGAATTTCGATGCATTATTTATCCCTGAAGTAATTTGCCACAACTAATCCTCCCAAGCAGGTCTAATGCTGGATCCTCTGGGACATTCCTCATTTCTGATTAATATTAACCACGAATGTACATCTTGAAAAGCACACCAGCAAAGTGCTGCTCTTAGGCATCTCTGATGCTGAAGACCAGAAGGTCTGTTTTCTCAGTACCATCAGTTTTGTCAAACACATGAAGCCCTGGGACACCGTTGGGGGAATACCTTGATCCCAACTCATCCAGCCTGGCAGCAGAACAGTTCTGAACATCCTTGAATGTGGACTGTAAATAAAACTGGCACCCTGATCATGCACCCTTTGCTCCCAAGCCTGGAACTGCAAACATCTCTATCTGTATGTTATATGTAAAGTATGTGGGTAAGTGTCTCATTTCAACCTTTAGTAAATATATATTTAAGTAGTAGTAAGGTAGACAGTGTAACTGAGGTTCTCTCTCTCCAAAGCTGTATCTTAACTTGCTATACCTATAATGGTTTTCTCACTCTCCTCTACTCTCATCTGGTTAGCCCATTAAATGAAACAAGACTGCAACAGTATTTTTAGATTGTTTTCAAACAATCCAAAGTTCAGAGAGATTTGGTGTGGCTTGAATATAACAGTAGGATTTCAACTACCAGAAGGTAAAAACAAACAGCTCAGTATTTTGGGATACAGGAGATTGTCTTTGATGAATTGTTTTGGGTTTTTATTTCTATTTCAGCAGAACTGGGTTTGATCTGTTGCATTTTTCAGTCACATGAATGAGAAGAAATACACAGAGCTTTACTTCTCTGACATTACTCTTAAAACCTCCTTTATACTTCTTGAATACTGTTCTCGATGCTTCTTAAAAGAAACATCTTCCAGTTAGAAGACTTAAAAAGTAAATATTTTTTAAATAACAGCCACTACTATTTAAACAAAAGATGAAGCGTTTCAAGTAAACGAAAGAACACCACAAATTATAATGACAGCAAAACCAGTAAAAAGAGTAAACAAACATTTTGGAAAACAACTAGTAAACTTCACTGGTAGTTTTCTAGGCTACATCCCCAGTCAGTTTGGTGGGATGATAACGTGGTAACAATTTCAATCAGATTTTAATGAAAGTCTTTAATGGAGACTCTATTATGGTGCCATTTACGATGTGAGCTAATGATGGCAAGATGATTTCAATATCACTCCAAGGGGATTCCATTATGAAGCCATTACAGGCTGAAGCTACAATAGCAAAATACTTTCACAGCAAATCCGCAGAGGCAGTGTGATGGGTCCATTACTGGTTCCAAAGTGATATGATGACACTCCAAGGATTTCACTGCAAGCCTACAGAGACCATACTAGCGTGGAAAATGTAAAATGATGATATGGATGAAATGCTTTCTTTTTTCAGATAGACTTTCATTTCCATTCTGAAATACAGTTTTGTTCTGAGACTTTGCAACAACAAAGTCCTCCTATGAATCATGCTTTGTTTTCTACAAGCACTCCAAGACACGTTGCCTTAACAAGCAAAGCCCTTCAATTTTCTTTATTCCTTTTCAGCTTTAGTCTCGTTGATATGTGTAAAAGAGGGAGTGAGATTAGTTCTGTTTCTTTTAGATCATGACTATTTAGCAGAAATTTATCATTTATTTCAATACTCACCCTCTGAGGTGAACATAAGAATGATCTGAAGTTTGTGTTACCATGCAATAGTATCTTCAGCTGTCCCCAGCCATGAGATCAGTAAAACTGATCTTATCTGGAAAATGTCCTAAAACTACAAAAAAAGAATTAAATCAAAATGATTAGGTTTGGTTAAATATTTTCTTTACTTTTTTTACCATTTTATTTTAAGGAAAGGTCCATGTTGTTAGACCTGCTTGTGACTATATTGATGGAACATTTCTTCAAGAGTAGAAACTTCTGTAAAAGTATGCCAAATTTTCCAAAAAACATACATAAGTATATATAAAGATACATAAATAATGATCCTTTTGCAACACATTCGGAATGAAAAAATTTAAAAGGTATGGAATTTTTTTAATCTTTTTTTCCCCCCTATTGTATTAGATTATAAAATAACAATCAACACACGTGTCTGTGTGGTTGTGTGTGCAGGTTTGATTTTGGGTTTGGAACCTTAACTTCTCGATTCCAAAATAAATTTTTGATTTTTAAAACATTTCTTCTCATGTAAGTTTTATATAAATCTGAATAAACATCCCTTTCCAGAATCCTGGGGAGGTTTTGTTCAGATTTGGCTCGATTTCTGTCATGCAAGTCCTCTCTGCAAAATGGAATTGTTATTTTTGTCTCAGCTCTATAACATATATTGAGAGCTTCACTTGCCAAGCAGCACTCATCTTCAAAACCCTTTGTGGATATTACAGTTTATAAGTCTAAATTATTAAGTATTTCAAAAGCAGTGCATTTGAGATCCCTTTTTAGATGAGTGCTTGCCATTCAGAAATCCAGAATTATTATCAAACTCTCATTCTCTTTGTCTGCAATGCAAATACAAGCATGAATCACTGCTGGTACACCAGAAAAGCAAATTCCTAAAAATCACAGAACACACAGGAGTAGGTTAAATTTCATGTCCTGATCCTGATAATGCTCTTTGTCTGACATCTTATTAATTAGTGTGTTCAGCTCAGCAGATCAAGTGCTTTTTGTTGAAGGACCTGTTATCAGCGTATTCCTCTCTGTGCTGGTTTTAACGAGCTACTTTCCTCATATTCTGAGGATCTCTAGCCAAGTCTAAGAGATGTACTCTTTACTTTTTCATGTGTCTGTCATCGTTCATTGCATTTCACAATTTTAATATCAAATTGCTAATTTCAGCCAAATTTTGCAACAGATTAATAGTTTCAAAGATACTGCAAATGGCAGGAATACAAAATGCAGCTTAAAGGAGACAAAAAAAAGTTACTAATGCCCTCAAGAGATGAAAAGCTAAATATGGAATTCCTTTTTTTGTGATATTTCAGTATCCAAAGACTTCTCTCAGCACTGATGTTGCCTAGAAGAGTGAAAGAGAAACTATTGACTCAGAATTGCATATATTGATGTTAAAGTATCAAGAATTCATCTCTTTGTTGTGATTCCAGCTGGCATACTATATCTAAACTTAGCTATAATATTTCTATACTGTAGCTACTGTGGTAGTAGTGTAGCTGTAGAAAACAACAGTTGCCAATAGATATGAACCTATTTAGAAAACAAAGGACAACTACAAGATGCTGTGAACCTCTTATTTAGAAGGAAGTTTTCTCCAGTATGGAGACACTAAAAAACATCTCACAAGGTGCCTGATATGCTCTTCTTAACTAAGAATAAAAAGAATCATAGAGCACTGAGCTATACCTCATTCTTTTTATGATAGCTAACCTTGTAGCTGTTTGGAAAGGCATATAAAAAAATTTATTCTATTATTTTTTTTCTAAGAGATCTTAACATTATTTCAACATCATATATCTCAATGGAGTAAATTGCTAGTCATCCTCATCCCAGCTCTATTTTCATTTACTTTTGATGTATTTATTTGGAATCTGTTCAGCAATCATTTTTTTTTTACTTTCTACATTCCTTTGAAAAGATTGGGAGAGATAATATTGTATGTCTGGTTTATATATAATATGTAATAGAGAATCAAAACACTGGTTAAACTTCAATGCTGGAATTCACAGCTAGTTTAAACTCAGTGGCAATGCTGTCAGTGCTCACAGAATAAAAAAAAGGGAAAAAAAAGCAAAGCAGACTGTAATGTAAACCATATATTCTACTGCTTCCACAGTTCAAGTCTCTGCAGGCCACAGAACTTGTGGTTTTGTCCAGAAGACATTAATTTGGCTGCAATTTTAAAAGGGGTTTGTGACATGAGGTACTTACTTGACAGTATAATGCAATAATAGATGTGGGTTATTCGATAGGGGTTATTAGATGTGTGTTATGTAGATATTATTTCAAAATAAATTATCATTGTTGATGTGGTCTTGTCCACAATTAAAGCTTAGATACTGAAAACAGTGGAATTCTGACTGACACAATGATTGTGGTCATAGATTTGGCAAGATGCATTTCAACAGACTAGTGACTTTATTTCCAAGAATTCTTTAAATTCAAAAATAACTGCTCTTAAAAAAATGGAGGTATTCCCATCATTCACCTTCAGATTAAAAACCTGCTTAGATAAGAATATTTTGCTATTACAGATGTGATATGAAAGATGTCAGGTTTTTAGGTAGCAGTTTATCAGAAAGCTAAAACAGCTTTAATAAAAAAAAATAATAATAATAAAATGACATATATACAAATATATACAAAACCAATATGAAACCCAACCTCCCTGATGGCAATTGTGTCACTGTCACCACTGATGCTGTGGAGCAGGTACTGGGGAAGTCTCAGACTCAACTCAGTGGTGGACAGGAACCATATTCAGGGGCTGGATTTGGGAACTGGATCCAGGAACACATGGATCAGGACTGAAGGCAGAACAGAGTCCTCCTTGGATGTTCACCACTGAAGAAGAGGAATTAGAGGAATTCTATTCATTGAATGGAATTAGATCTTTCTAACTCAAATCAGGACAGAGAGCAACACTTTAAATATCTTGGTAAAGGTCTTCATCTATAGTGTTCATTGGGTTTTTTTCTACACATCAGCTTGTAAACTCTACTGTTCAAATCCTGACTGATTTTTGATGATGTTTGGATTAGGAAAATATTTGGAATAGTGATAAATATAACTTCAACCAAAAAAAAAGAATACTTTTGGAGTTTTTTTCAGCCTTGAGATACAGTTGGGGAAATTAAAGAGAAGGTGAGGGTTAATTTCTTTAAAACCTATAACACATTCAAATTTTGACAGCTAAAGAAAAAACTGAGTGACATCTCCGTGGAAGAACAGAAATATACTATGTAAAGCTAAGGAGAACTCAGATTAGGTGATTTATTTTAGCCTGTGTTCACATGAGGAGTCCTTTTGGGTTTGGTGGAACCTTCCACTGAGGATTTCAACATGGACTTCTGTAACAGGAGGACAAGAGATGACTAGGCTCTGTCTCAGTGACAACAACCACCAGTGACACTGGTTGCTAACCATGAGGAGAAGTCAATGAGATGAGGGGAGAGGAAAGCTGAAATAATTGTTTATTAATATTTGTGGCTTAGCAGAACACAGCAGTTCTGTACAGCAGCCTCTTCAAGCTAGGAAACATAAGAAACAACATCAAGATGTGTTTCTTTTCACATATAATACCAGGTAGAAGTGAATTAAACTAATATAGACATGATATTATTTCAGTAAGCAGAAAAAAAAAAATCTAAGAGTTCTTCAGGCTGCTGAGTTGTAGATTAATATATAGTTGAGGTACATTAAGAGTTGTTTGTTACCCATTTGGATGGGTAACAGCTCTTTCAGTGGTGGTGGATGGGTTATCATTTATTTGAATTGATAATAGCACCTCCATTGTGCAGGATGCAATGAAAATAAATGATCAAAAGACAGTACCTCTTCTAAAAGCTTTCAGCCAGAAATGACTGACAATGGGTAGGTAAAATACAGATTGCTGGAGCACAAGGAAGTATTCCACGAATACTGATCAACGTGATAACAGCAATACTTGCAAATTACTCAAATAACCATCTTCCAGCTTCTCTGTGAGCATTGTAGCTGTAGCCACAAAGAGTTTTAAGGAACACGTGTTCCTTAAATACAGTGTTTAAACCCATATTCCCTTTGTAGCTGCAGTGCACACTGCATAAAAATAAATGATGTGATTTTCACCGTGTGAAATCTGGGAGAGAAGCAGCCAACTTGTAGCTGTAATAGGCAGCAGCAATAACCATCACCACTGGCAAACTGGCAGACATTTTTGCTGTCAGCATTGTTTCTTAAAATAAAAACCTTTCTTGTTAAAAACTCTCTTCATTCTCACGCCACCTTGATATTTCTGCTCAGCTCACTGTCTTGGTAAAGCCACTGGGAGAGGAACTTAAGGAGTTCCAAATTTGATATAGATCCCTTGTGTAGGTACAGCTAGAGTTCATAGATCTCTGACTCCTGCAATCCCTCTTTCTCTCAAGGAGAGTGCAAATGATCATAATAATAATTAAAAAAAAAGTGTCTGGCTATCTCAACTGCTTTTTAAGCTTTTGTGCTTTCTCTCAAGCCAAAATTTGTTAAAGATAGTTGCCTGGGTGATAAAACATGGGACTCCAACACAGAAAGCACAAAACATAATCATCTTCAACACTGTGAGTGCTCCTGACATTATATGAAATAATCCAGAGAGCAGTTGATGAAACTGTTTAAACTAGAACTAAAACTAAGGAAAGGGGTGAATAACCCTTCAACAGAAAAGCACTACAGTAATGCAGAAAGATGGAGGGGAAGGAAATAGGGAGTGGAAGTATAACTAAATTGTCATTCTTGCTGTCATCATTGCTGCACAAAAGAGAGACCTATGGTGCACTGAATTAGTTCTGCCTTTCTCTGTGTCCTCTGAGGTGATCCACAGTGGTTCTTTCACAATAGTTATTGCATACTAGAGTTTAGAAGTTGTTACTAATTTTGTATTGGGAAAAGGGATATCCAATAATTTACTGCTCATCTAATAAGGTCTGAACAGCCCAATGAAAGCACCTACCAGTTATTATTAGCACAATTACAATCATACTATTATAACTCATTTCTATGAAGATTTCTATGCACAAGCTTTCTTATATCTAATCCTTTCCTCATGTGTAAGTTCACCCTTTAAATGTCTCTCTAGGTGTCAAAAGTCAACCACTTGAAGAAAAAGTGGTAGGATGGAAGTTAGAGCAACATCCTGAGTCCTTTGTTGGGAGAAATACTGACAGGAGTTTCTTCTCCCATGCACTTGAGTCCATGGAAGGTCAGTGACTGGCAAAAATTCAACACTGTTCATGGGAAAGCTGCATCTCAGATATGAGAATCTGTATCCAAAGATTGCAAGGGAATTAAAATACAGAGAAAAAATGAACCACAAATTTCTCAAGAAGGGGAAGTATAATATATTTGTGTCTACTGCGTGATAAGGATGCTTCTATTAACCTTGAGGTACCTAAATAAAGAGAATCACATTCACTGTTGATATAATTCCAGTAATATTAGTAAAGTCACACAAAGGAATTTACTTGGCTTAGAGGCTAGTCTCATGCAGATAACTTCATATTTGTCAGTCCTAAAATTCCATCACTCACAGACACATGATAAACTCTACTCCATTATCATTAATGTGATAATTCTTCTTTTTCTGTGTCGTGGCTTTTGAATTCTTTGGTTGTAGATACATACACACACAGCCTAATGCTTCTTTCCTTGTGGGAAAGTGCACATACTTTTGCTATATTAAAGAGTTAGCTATCCCATAGAGAAAAAAAAAATACAATTAGTTCACAATATTTACAAACATTCCAGATTCATAATCGACAGCAATAAAGAAGCCCATAGGGGCTTCTGAAGGATATAGATGTTTCTGCACTCAGTTCTCTTCTCCTTCTCTCCATTTTATGGAAACAATCAACCCTCCTCTCCAAAAAAACAAAAACCAAACCAACAAACCCAAACGAGCTTATAAGTAGGAAGCATTTCTTTTTTTTCCGTTTCCTGGGACTGTCAGACTGCTATGTGCCTGGTGGCATCAAAATTTGATGCAGGATATCTCACTGAAAGCATCTGAAAATTCTCTTTATTTACTTACATACCCCTAGAAATTGATTAAACTTTTAAAATTTTTAAGCAACCATTTAAAACAAGAATGGATATATACTAAAAAGATGATAATGAATTTTTTAAGAGGAATATTGTATTTTTATTTACCAATATTGGTAAAAGAGAAGAGGATAGTGTTGTGGATCACCAACCTAAATGTCTGAAAATCATCAATCACTTGCAGAGAAATTACCAGTTTTTCTAATCTCTTTAATCCTTAAGTGTTTGGACTGTGGAACAGACTTCAAAAGGAGCAGCAAAAAGGTAATTCCAGAAATTGGGCTCAATGACTGGCCCAGTTGTTGGACAGGACTGACTCCCCCTTGACTCTCAGAGCACTTTGCAGGTGAATTTGCTCTGAACAAGGGTCTGTGTGTGTGTTTGTGACCTCTCTGTCCCAGTTCACCCCAGTTAAAGGTGCCATTGAAACGTTTTTGTCACTGTTTTACGAAGGTGCCAGACTGTCTGGGGAGTGCCTCTGTGACAAGTGCAACACAATCTCTTGCCACTTATTATACATGATATCCCCTTTCATTTTTTCAGATGACTTCACAGAAACAAAGGACAGTGCCTTATTGTTCAGGAACAGGCCACTTTTAATCTCAGGGCAGATAGTTATCTTGTAGTTATTATTTTTTCTCATTTTTAACACTCTATTCACAAATAACTAAGAATTTGTTAATGAGCACTTACTGCTTTCTCTCAGCACAGTGTCTACTGCAAAGCAGAGCAGAATATTGTTCAGTACTACAGTTTTTCATATGCCATTATATATGCAGCTAGAACATTTCTTCCTACATTGAGAATCTCCCAAAAAAACTCCAGTAAATGAACACTATGGTTGTAAAATATTTTAAAGTTAGAAAATTTCAGAATGAAATCTGTCAAACTGATGTTACTATCCTTTACCTACTGATATTATTATCCTTTACCTACACGCAATTTTAAAGTATGTGATCACAAACCATTTTCCCACTTACTGCTGAGCCTCCAAATTTTCAGAATTTGACCATCAGTGCACTGACCTCCAAGTTTAACAGCATTTTAAGTAGGTCCTAATATCTCTTGAGCTGTCTAGGATGGCTGTAGTGTGTCATAGCATGGTTATACCTTCTCCAGCTACATGAGCTGGAAGTGGAATAGTTTGGACATCACCAAAGGGTAACTAAGGTACCATATTTCTCCTTGTACATGAGATACTGCCTGCTAAAGATAGGAAATCTGAAGTCTGCTGGATTTTTGAACCAGAATGGAATTTGCAGGGAAGTACTGCAGTGGACTGAACCAGATTGGGATTGCCTTCTTCTTTGCTGTCCCAGGCTGCCCAGTGTTGAAGGTCAATGCTAGGAGTGCTTATGACAGGGAATATCCTGCTGTGTCAGTTTAGGTTTTTGCCCTGCATAGAAAGATATTAAGCTTATCATGTAAAAACCCCATATATAAGAACATAAGTCTGGAAAACCCTGAAGAGAAATGTGATTTCCTTCCCACAGGCTGAGTCAGTGCTTGAGTCAAGACTTGCCCCAGGCTGAGTCAATGCTGCTCTGTGGTGCCAGACTCTAATTGGAGCTCCTTAAGAGTAAAAAATATCTGCATAACATATATTAAATGGAATGCTAACAGTTTTCTGTCTCTGATAGCAGTCCCTGAGGATTCTGTGATGGAATTTGTTTTCATCAACATGGTAGAGAAACGTGATTCTATTTTTGCTTTTTCCATCATGTTACTGAAGTTTGTAAATTATAGTAAAATAACACAGACCTGATATGATGCAAGAATCAGCTTTACTACACCTCATTATTATGTAAACACAGGTACATGCATAGATTTATGTATACATGCCAAATAACTTTTCACTCCAGGGCTTGTAGTTTCAAACTCTGCCTTCCTTTTTCTGTCCTTTTCCCTGATAAAATTAAAACTTCAAGTCTACATTTCTTTTTTTGTGGCTCTGCTAAAAAACCAAGAGACCAAAGAAACCAACAATAAGCAGGTGGGGAGACTTCATTAAAGCCAGCCACTAAAATTAATTAAAGATAAACTTTTGCCAGCATAGTTTTTAACATGTGATTTTCTAGTCTATGAATACATTGTAAGATCCTTCCTTTGTGAAGCAGAAATTGAATGCTTAGTGATGACACACATCATCCTCCCAGGCAATAAGCAGCATGTGGTTTCCCAAGCTGGGGTCACACCAGCCTGTAGTAAGTGGGTGTCAATTATTTCCCTTGGAAACAATGATTACTGGCAGCCTTAAACACTCAGGCTTCTGTGAGGGCACAGTGTGTTACCTTGTGAAGATGGCAATGATATTAACTATTGCTCCAATAGATAATGTGTCTGTCTAATGCAATGGAAACACACTTCTTGTCATCTGCTCCACGTCTAACCTCTTCGGTTTGATGGACGACGTCGTGGGAGTGAAGGTGCCAGGATTACTGATTCATCCCTGATTAATGGGCATAGCAGCAGCAATGTTTTGGGCTTAAAGCATTGGTTAGTGCTTGGGACTGCAAGGAAGTGCATTACAGAGGGAGAACCACTGAATGCAAATCTGCCTCGACTAAGCCTGAGATTTATTGGCATTTCTAAGACATGTAAGATATGGAGATACTATTTATGAAGAAAGCAACATGTGGTAAAGCCTGTTTCAAGTGTTTTTCTCTCTCTCTCTCACCTCTGGGTTCTAAAATTTAATTCAGCTGCTTAGTCATATTTTTTCAAAAGCTTATGTTTATGAAGAAGTTAGAATGTTTTTATTTTCTTCCTTAATTATTTGCACCATGAATAATATTTTTATACCTGCCATCATTCTAGTTAATGAAAACTTCTGGTTCACTAAAATATTGAGAAGAGAGTGCTCTGTACCTTAAGTAATCTGAGCTCAATTTTAATTTCAAATTTCAAATTATTCCAATATTGAAGTGTCAGTGGGAAGTAAGCACATAAATAACCACTAAAATTAACCTGGCTTCTTTACTTTGGATAGAAAAATGTTAGCAGTGTATTTTCCAGTACCCTTGATGTGCTTAGACAGTAAAATCTGTTTGTCTGTTCCCTATTTGTACATATAGGAGAAAGGAATCTCCCATCTCACCTCAGGTAATGTAATAAATGTGAGGAAGAAAGGGAATAAAAATGGAAAATCTAGCAGGGCAAGCTCAGTCTGCACCTTTTTTCACTTCATAGCCAACCCCAGTATAATCACAAGAATTACAGTGTTGTAAAACTGTTAAGAGAGAAGAATCCAGCTGATAAATTCAAAGCTGAGGCTTTCACGTTGTTTGCTGAGGAGCTTTCAGAATGAGCACAACAAGCTTTGAAAACTGCCTTGGAAAAGACACTGGTAAAACAGATGTTAAAGATTAGTTAAGAGTTTCTGCAGTCACTGAACCACAGCATAATTTGATTTTACTGCTCTTCTGATAAGAGCAGCATTTCTGGAGCATACTCTTACAATAAACACACATCTCAGTTTCTTTTTCCATTAATGCAAGTGATCTCTAGGGAAGAAAACTTTTCTTGTGTTAATTAGGCCTGTTTTCAGCAAACTTTTGTGCTAGATAGGAGCTTATCATTAAATATTCTTCTATGTTTATGATCAGTTTTTAATTGATTGTATCTAGGTTTTTTTTACTCGTATCTAGGTTTTCTTTTACTCCTTTCAGAGCTGTTAAACTGAGGAATAACTATTGGCAATACATGTTATTTTTCTTTGGTAAATCCATTAATATTCCTCACCACCAGTGTGTTCATGTTAATGTAGTTTTCAGCAGGTTCATAATATGGGCACTCCCAGTGTCTCCTAAAGACTTATTATCACCTGGAATTTACATATTTTTTTTTCTGCTAAACTACAGACATGCTGCTGTGCTTCAGGTGAATACAAACCCTGTGGTGTTTTTTTAATCAAAAGTTCAGCAAGTTACAATATGCTTTTTGTTTGGCTTTAAGCAAGCATTTGTAATGCCTGGATAAATGCAGGCAGGAACAGCATCATTTTTTTTCTACAGAGCTAGAATATTAACTAAAAGGCTATGAGCACAGATTTCTCTATTTTCTGGCCAGTGTTCTCCATCCTTGAGGGAAAAATTTGATTCTGTTGGAGGCTGTGGTGTGGATAGATATTCTGTAAATACCTGTGCTATCACATCAATGGGATGAAGTTCAACAAGGCCAAGTACTGGACATGATATTGAATCGTATTAAAGTAATTTAAAATAAACAACACGTAGAAATGATATTTGAAGCAATCTGATAAATTTAATCTCACTAAATGTGACATTTACTATGTTGATTTTATTATAATCTCTATGTTATTTGGACTATTTCTTTAAAAAGTAGGTAAAATGAGATTTAAGCACTTGTCTTTGCATTCTTCTGAAGTTAGCTTTAATAGATCTAGAAAGAAACATTGTTTTGGGGTTTTTTTATGCCATCAAAAACTTTAAATGACTCTTTTGGTTTGAGATAACTTTCCCTTGAACTCTGGACAAAATTTCAAGGGATGTTATTTTGCCAAATGCACAACACCTTAACTTCTACTTACAGCCTTCAAAATCAAATATTTTTTTTCATGCAGGTCCCAACCTTTAGAACTCTTATAAGAAAGGATATTTTCCTTTTCCTTCCCCTTCAAGAAGCATTGAACAAGCTTCCAGGTAAAAGTAATTTTGTTTTACAAGATGACATTTTTTTTTTCCTCTGTTAATTCTAATGATGTCTTAGAAACATGAAAAGATTGATTTTGTCCTTTTATATGTAATATTTATAAATTCTCATTTATTTTAAACTTGTTCTCATGTCTGAGAACATTACTAGAATCTTTTGATAAGAGCACACATTTATTAAGTTCTCTCTTAAATTCTAAGGAATGATTTGTCTCTTTTCACATCTTCAAACAGGACAGCAACCAAAATAACTTGAAAAGTTTGCAATAAATTCTTCCAAATTCACGGCAAACAATTTTCAAACTACTAAAAAAGGGAAAGAACAAACATCCAATTGTTCTAGATCTCCAAATCACACACAAATTTCAGATATATGTCTGTTCACTAGGAATAAAACTATTTCTGGGTGAAAAATAAGCCTTTAAGCACACAAGTAAACCAGCTGAATCACATGCTATCTATTTTGCACTGATAAAGGCATAACCAGAACACAGAAAATGTTCTTACTCAAATGCTTCTTTAAATGTTACACTACATTACTACTTTAGACTTAAAATATGTGGGTTTTTTATTAGATGTAAGCAATAACAACACAGTAGTAATAGATGCCAAACTTTAAAAGCACTCAAAAAGATTACAACAGGATAAAATTCTGAAAAGACCAACATGTAAATGAGAAAAGAAGAAAAACATTTTCCCATGATGCTATAAAGTTAGGCCTTTTCTTTCTTTTTCTTTCTTCCACAATTGCTTCCAATAGGAATATAAACATTCTCAAGAGTATATGACTTGTTAGAGTAAGGGCTCGTAAGTAATTCTGGGTCAGGAAAGCCTGTTATCTACTTTATAAAAGCAGTTGATAACAATCCTCAAGTAAAGAATGTAAAATATACAGTGATTCTTACCCATCTTCCAGCAGTCTCTGGTTTAGAAGCTTCTGAAGTAACAGATATTATCTTTTTGCTTAAATCTTTAAATAGTTTTTACTTTGTTAATGTGTTTAATTGCTTTTTGTATCTATAAGTCTCTCTGACAGTCTATCTACAGCATGGAGCCAGTATTTGCTTTTGTTTCAAAGCTTTTTGCATTAATGTTAGTGCTTTCATCATCAGAAATATTGTGTAATCACTCCATTTCTGGACGCCTCCCATGAGTATATAGTTGTTTCCCCTTTTTTGTTCCTTTTCAAGGTTGAAGTTTATTTTTCTACATCCTATTCCAACCTGATCTTTACTCATGAAAAGACAATTATTTCCTCTGTAGCTTTGCAGAGTGGTGGGACCAAGCTCTCGCTACTCAGCACTTGAGATGCAGGCACAGAATAGATTTATATCATTGTATAATGATGCATTATACAATTTTTAATTATACAGTGTTTAATTCTCTACTCTGTTCTGAATAGTTCCTCCATTTTGTCCTTTTTTTTTGATTAACACTGTTCACAGTGACACTCAGATCTCTTTCCTGTGTAATGTAGGTAGCTCAGAGCATGTGACCCAGCACATATGTCTAGGGCTATATTTCATCATTTGTGTTAAGTTGAATTTATCATTCTTGAATATCATCTGCCACTTTATCACTTAGTCTCTTGATACCATGGTATTCTCTGTAGCTCTTTAAAGCCAGCTGTTTTTATTATCCTCAGTAATTTTGAATCACCAGGAAACTTTGTCATCTTACTAATTACTCCTTCTACATAGTTTTTTTTTCAGTATGGTGAGCAGCAAAAATCCGGGCACAAATCCCTGTGGGATGTGCCTGAAGTGATCATTTATTTGTCTCTTTCTTCTTGTCCCCTTTAGCTGTCTAGTACTACTAGTACTACACAAAATACTAAGAACCATCACTGAGTGCTCTTGCCCAAAGTTTTTCAGTTAACATATGATGGACTTTTAAATACTTGACCTAAAATTCATATTGGGTGAAAATTGCCTCATGATGATAACGTATGAAAATAGGAAATTATCAATGTTAATGTTGATTTAAAATTAAAATTCCTCTAGAAGAGCACAAGAAGTACACAATGTTTTTTCTTAGTACATAGGCTTTGAAGAGATGCTGTAGTCCTGAGAGTCTGTGTCCTTGAAAATGCTTTAGCCAGGAAAACAAACTCTCTTCTTTATAAGGGAAAGGTGGAATTCTCAATATTTTTGTTTGTTTGCTTATTCTGTTGTTCTTTCTTTTGCTGTCCTTTACACTTTTCTGTGATCTGGCATTGACCCATTTACAGAATCCAAAAATCCTGTTTGAAGTGCAGAGTCCGGAAGGACGACAGAATTAATGTACTGGATTTAGGCATTTTTATAGTGATGCTGCTGACAGGAGTCACACAGAAGTGGCTCTACTGTCCTTTGCATCCTCCAACAATAACAAAATGTGGTTCTTGTTCTAGGGCAATCGTGGTTAATCTTCTATACAGCTCAAGTGGTTTTATTCCTTCACATTGCATCTGTTCGTTACTTATTGCTTGCCCTGTGTTTATCTGCATTTTAATTCGTGTTTAATAAGAAAGGTTCTTCCATTTCCCCCAAAGGCATTTAATTGAAGTGAAGGTGACCAGCAGGTGGTTTGCATAAAATTTCATTAGCCTCTTAGATTGTTTTTGACACCTTTATGAAAGAATGCTTCATTACCATGCAAATGGTCATCGGTGCTGTTTCCAAGCTTATCGCCCTATAGCATAACACACATATCACAATGTTATATTCTCTGAGATTTATCTGATTAGTTCAGCTGATTTCAGAGTTATAATGACACACTTAAAGAACTGCAGGATGGCAAATATCTCGTACAAGCCATATCATGTTATGCTATTAAGGGTATCCAGTACTATTCAGATAAGAGAACTAAAGAAAATGCCTTTGTTTGATACTCTTATGCTTTGAGATAAAGAAAAATGATGATTTCTTTCCATCTCTGAGATGACATCGAGTCAACTCAGTACAAGAACTAGTATAAACTTTAATTTCTTTGGTTATCTCTCATGAATATGACTAAATGAAGGTTGTTTTGTTTACAGATTTGTAACCCGATAATATTCATGAGTTCCAAGAAGTGCAATTTTCAAAATATTATTTTAAAATAAGTAAAAACATTCTCTTTTTAGCTTTCTTTTGAATATTAATTGTCATCTTTTCATATTACTGATTCTTTACATATCAGATTTTGTTCTTCAGCTTTATTATTATTTCTAGATTATACATGAAGCTTATTTTCAGTGCACATATAGTTCCCATTTTCACATCCAGAATCCAGTTTTCCTCAGTGCTACTCTGAACATAGTCTTTGAACATGGACTCAATGAGATTCAAGTAATACAAGTTCCATATGTAAGGAAATACTGCAAAAATAGTGATTTTTACTGAAATCCTGTCCTTTTGGGAGTACTTATTTAGAGAAAGATCATTTAAAGGTAAAGAGAATGCAGTTTTGTTTTAATAACTGCCATCCACATATAGCAAAGTGTGGGAATTTCAGGGGTTTATGGCTTTTTTTGTGTGTAAATAATTAAAATTAAACATTATAAGAATTTGGAACTGCAGGGTGGCAATACTAAGGCTATTAGATATTGTCACACCCTGGGACAACAACTCAAGCTTGCTAATTAATAACAGGATTAAGGTGATCCAGGTGATCCTAGAATTCACAAACACTGATTTATTTGATAACACCAATGTTGGTGTGATAAGAAAACAACTTTGGGTGTGGTGTGATAGGAAAATAACTTTAGGTGCTCACAAAGCATCAGCATGATAAGAAAATAACTTGGGGTGTGGTGAGATAAGCTCACAACAGTTTTGGCAACGTACCATGTGCTCAAACCCTACAATATCTAATGGTTCAAACTTTAGTGTCTAGCAATTTACATTAGGAGAAAAAAGAGAGACAGAGGAAAAGAGAGAGAAAAGAAAGGAAATAAAAGAAAATTTTCACCTGTCCTGCGTCCAGCATTTCTCCAGCCAGCCAAGATACCCAGTTCCTGGGGGGTACCATCCAGGCCATCCATTTGCACCCTTATGTAGGCAGCCTTCCTTCTCCTCCAGAGAGCACACTCTGTGCTTCCAGAATCTTCTTGGAATGGGGTGGTGGGTTGTCATGTGCAATTTGTGCTCCCTCTCCCAGCAGCTCCTCTCGTGGTTGCTCAGGACAGGGAATCCAGGCACCAGAAAAGTGCTGCACCACCTCCATGGGACCACCCTCCCCTCTGACCACGTCTTCTTTCTCCTGCAACCCTGGCATCACCACAAGAGTCATTCCCTGGATTCAATAAACATATATAACCTTAGAGACAGCATTCAATTTCTGTCAAGGACTGGAACCACTAGAACAAATTTACAACCACTGGGTGCACCTGATGTGCTTTCATCTGGTCTGCTTCCCCTAATGATGTGCCACCCATCTACTGGCCTAGTTGAGGTGAAGGTCTTGACCTAGAAAAAGGTGACTGGCAGCTGATGGTGCCAAAGTCCAGTGATCTGATTGCTACAGCCCCTGAGATTGTTCCCTGTAGGACCATTGCTTTAGGCCCTCCCATAGATCCTTCCTTGAGGTTGCAGCCTACCAAGGTTCCCTTGAGGTCCTTGACTGTCTTCAGGACCCAACAGGAACCCAGTCACCACATGCATCAACTCCTTTCTTCCTGAAGGAAAGCACAGGTTCTCCAAACAGCTGCCCTGATTTATTATATCATATTAGGAGTCTATTAGTGCTTTCTCTGTATAGCTGGAGATCTAGCAGTCATAGATAATGATGTCATTAAAACAGCATCCTCAAGAAGGACCTGTGTTAAAATGGGAATGTTCCAAAAAGTGTTACACTGCAGGTTAGATAAGGTCTTTCATCTCTTGCTTATCATCAGAACAGTATGATGATGAAGATTACATGATCATAGGGCTTTGCTTGGCACCAAATTAAACTCATTTATTTCTGCATGATTATTACTCTTTTTTTTTATAGATGGAAAGTGAAACTCACACTTCTCCTTCTTTGGAAATGGGACTTTTTTTGGCAGATTCACAATACTGACATCCTGGCCTTAGCCTGGTGGCTCAGAAGTGTTTGAAGTGAGAGTAGCAGACTACTAGCATGAAAATAATGGCAAAATTTCAGTATTAGCAACATTGTAAATGATGTTCAATTAGCTAGCTGACAATGTTGCTGTCATAACAATGGTTGCTGTTACTACTGTTACTACAATATCTGACTTTAACAAGCAGTGTCATCTTCTATGAAATTCATCAGTTGTTATGATAAGAAGTGAAATTGTGTGACTTAAAGGACCATGTCTTATTCTGACATATGACTGACTCAATTAGTGGCATAAATATTACTGCAAATCATGGAAAATAAGTCTTGAATGCAACACTGAGGAAAGATTTAGGCTTCTGGATAATATAACAGCTTAAAAAGATACATAAAATCTCAAGATTTTTTAAAGTTTTAGTATTTATGCCTTTGTTGACTTATTGTAATAATGAAGGCTTGTTAGTGTAGAGAAGTAGAATTAATATAAATTAATAAAAAATATTAAAAAAAATTTACCTGTTCCATAGGAACTTTGCAAATCATTATCCTTATTTCATAATTTGTCAGACAGACTCTCAACCCTTTCATTTTTTTCCTTACCCTGAAGAATCACAGCATTGGGTAATGAAGGCTTGTTAGTGTAGAGAAGTAGAATTAATATAAATTAATAAAAAATATTAAAAAAAAAAATTACCTGTTCCATAGGAACTTTGCAGATCATTATCCTTATTTCATAATTTATCAGACAGACTCTCAACCCTTCCATTTTTTTTCCTTACCCTGAGGAATCATAGCATTGGGATTGCTGTGGTCAGGAAGGGAGGAGTGCTTCAAAATTCCACAGTCTGCATCATAAAGCTCCAGCTATTGACCTTCAGCTCTTTTATTAAGAAAGAAAATAATTTAAAGCATTTCTGCTGATACAATGGATAATACAGAATAGGGCCAGTGAAGTGATTTTTCTTATAAACTGGCCTCAAGCCATCTTAAAATTGCTATACATCATAACTCAGTCTTTAAATTCCATGAGCAGATGAATGGATAATCAGTGACAATCCCTGAACATCTGTTTTGCATTTCAACATCTTCACCTTTTGAACAGCAATAAGGTATGGGGCAGTGCTGGGTGGCTTTAAGTCAAAGACTTTTTGTCATACTTCCATCACTTTGGTATTCTGCTATTGATTTGTGTCTATCTGCAATAGCCTAATTTACAAATGATGTGATACAGCATATGAAAGGCGTGGTGTAATTTGTACAGTGCAGTTGGACAACACATAGAAAAGAAAAACATGTGAAACAGTGAATCTGTATCCCAAACTAACTGCAGAAGATAAAAAGCTGACTGGAGCACGTGTATAACAATCCAAATGCCAGCAGGAAGTTTAAAATCACACCTCTGCTGTAAGTGCTGGTAGATTCTGACTAACTACAGCATGATAATTATTAAATCAATGAGAGCAATATTGTTCCCTCCCAACCTCTTTCTCCAGCCTCAACTTTCTTGCCTCAGTCTTGCCTTGATTGAGCTTCAGGAATCTGTTCACCTTAGAGAACCATTCCAACCATCATCTAGCACTTTGCACCAGAAAGAGCTGCCAGTGACATCTTTTACTGCAGCTTCTGCTTTGGCATTTCTGTGTGAGATCTTTATAGAGAAACTCTTAGCTTGCTAATTGAGAAAGGTCATCTGGCACGGATCAATAGGGATTATGGAATCAGGCTGACAGGATAACAAAACAGGTAGGAATACAAGATTAAAGTTTATAATCTTCCCTAATTTTTTACTTAAAGCTCTCTGTTCCCACCAACATTCATTCTGACAAAATCATTCCTTAGAAGAGCAGCAGACACAAATGAGGCCAGTGTGCAGCCACGGTGATGGATTTCAAGGGGCACGAGCAGATTTTTTGAGAGCACAAATCATTTTCATCTAAATTTTAAGAATGGTGTAAATAACTTTTATATAACTTATGCGTAACATTCTTCTGATTTCCCTGCAGAAATGTCATGAAGTATAGATGATGCAGAGTTTGTTTACCCTAACTTCTCTCTTCTTGAGATCTTTGAGGAACACAGGAGGAACAGAGGGAGAGAGGGAGGGAGAGGGAGAGAGAGGGAGAGGGAGAGAGAGGGAGGAAGAGAGAGGGAGGAAGAGAGAGGGAGGAAGAGAGAGAAAGAGAGAGAGAGAGAGAGAGAGAGGGAGGAAGAGAGAGAAAGAGGGAGGGAGGGAGAGGGAGAGAGAAAGAGAAAGAAAGAGAGAAAGAGGGGGAGAGAGAGGGGGAGAGAGAGAGGGAGAGAGAGAGAGAAAGAAACAAAGAGAGAAAGAGAGATAGAAGAAAGAAAGAGAGAAAGAAAGAATAAAAAGGAACATATTTTCATATGAGCTTAACCAATGTGGCAAAGCCAAGGTCCAGTTTCCTTCAGATCTGATGTTATGCAGCTGAGAAGAGTGTGAGGGGAAAAATCCCTCAGTGGGGTATCAGAGGATTCTGATCAGAAGTCGCAGCACCACCCAGGATCAGTGCAGCTGTAAGCAAACCACAACATTCTAGCTAAATGCTGCAAAGTGGCCTTTGATATGTGTTGTGATTAATTTAATATATTAACTAATTAAGCATTTCCATATTTATAATTGAGTGGTTATGCCTGGGTAATTATCACATTACTACTTAAGTGCCATAAACAGCTTCCCTCAATGAAAATATTTTTTCCCTTTTTTTGCTTTTCTTTCCAAATGCAGTGTTTATATGCAATGTTATTCAGCAAATATAAATAGTAAAATAAATATTTATGTCCTAAGATACCTTAATTTAAATGTAATTGTCTTGTATATGTTAAAATTTGTATTGACTGAATAATTCTGAGTAGCCATTATTACCTGACAGCAGACAGTAGTAGTCAGGGTTGATGTCTGAATCCAATTTAATCCTAAATTGCTTTAAGATTTACAGAAAAAGTTGCAACTTTTGAAGTTAGTTAAGATAAATTGATAAATCTATAATTTATAAATCTATACAAGTTTATAAAATCTATATTGTTTCACATTTTCTATCATGGCAATGTCTTTACCATCCATTTCCTAGGCTGCATTTTTCTTTGGCTAGATTGGAGATTCATGTTCAGTTTTATGGCTGCATGAGCTAATATCCACCTTATTGACAGGCACTTTTTCCCACCATCAAACCTCCTTCTCTGTTTGCTGCTCTCCACAGCTTCATCCAGCTGTTTACCTGGCAAACTGGAGGATTGATCCAGCTGTAAAAGAGGTCAAACTTTTTTTTTTTTGCAGTGATAATTTAGGATAAATGAGTCCATCAATCCAATCCATTCTGTGGCTACACAAACACTTGTGTGTGCTGAGCAGGGCCTCCTGGAGCAGGAAAAGGCTGTGGGATGAGGGTGGGATGGTGTGTTTTACAGCACAGTTGCTGCTGAAGGATCACAGCTTCAACATCCAGGACTCTCATTCAGCTGTGGCAGATCTGGGGTATATAATTAGCTGGTTCTGACTAAAGCCAGTTTTCATCGTTGTGCTGAGTACATATATTTTTGCAAGAAATGGTTACATTAACTTTCTGTATTTACTGAAAGCTAAGACTTACCTTTTTCTCCCAAATGAGAGACTGGTAGCTGCAGATCTCACAGGATCAAGAGGTACCTGCCTTTCTTGCATTTATTTATGAACCACCTTGTGCTCTGATCTTGCCTCTGGAACTGCTAGTGTGGACTTTATGCCAGTAAACGAAGATGAGAAGAGCTTTAAGCAAGACAGAGTTAGAGAAGTAAAAATATTCTCATAGTCAGCTTCCGCATCTTTTCTACTTTCAAGCACTGAAAGTTCTTTCAAATACTGAATTCTCTTTAAAGAGAATTCTCTTTAATTCTTTTTTTTTTTTTTCAGTTTTCTCAATTTTCTGCTGAAACTGAAGATGTTTATTTTAGTGTACAGATCTTTATATTATACCCTCTGAAAAAAAACAAACTGTTGAATAGCCACTTTGAACTTGAATTTATGTTTCTGGAATGAATTTTATGGAGCTCTCTTAATTTGTTCCATTCTTCTTTTGGAAGATGTGTAAATGAAGTCTTTAGAGAGACATGTTTTGCTGACAGATATCTAGTCTGAAGTCTTTACCTCTACTCAGCAGCATTCATGTTGTCCATATTGCCTACTAATGGTTCAAGCTAAATATGCTGGGTTTGATTAAAACTGAATATCAGCTTGCCAAAGTAATGCCTACATTTAGCAGTGGACTTGAACTCCAGTGCCACCCCAGTGGCACCATCAAAGCAACAAACCTGTTGAATAGCCACTTTGAACTTGAATTTATGTTTCTGGAATGAATTTTATGGAGCTCTCTTAATTTGTTCCATTCTTCTTTTGGAAGATGTGTAAATGAAGTCTTTAGAGAGACATGTTTTGCTGACAGATATCTAGTCTGAAGTCTTTACCTCTACTCAGCAGCATTCATGTTGTCCATATTGCCTACTAATGGTTCAAGCTAAATATTCTGGGTTTGATTAAAACTGAATACCAGCTTGCCAAAGTAATGCCAACATTTAGCAGTAGACTCAGCACTCCAGTGCCACCCCAATGCAACATCAAAGCAATAGCTCTGGAAAGCTGAATTAGAGCTGGTAGTTGAAGCAGAACACATTTCCCATTCTCTCTGCATTACTCCTGCAAGTGATGTCTTTCAGAGGCAGTGCTCTCAGGAAGAAAATCAGTGTCCTGCTCTTGTGTCTGGGCTGTGTATTTGTCAAACTGCTCAGGCAGCAAGAGAAGTTGAATATTTCAGTATGTCTAGTCCTACTCCATGGATACAGAAGAGAGCACTGAAGGAAAGGTGCTACATTTCTTTAATACAGACCAGTTCAGATTTCTGAGATCATATTCTAACAAGGAGTGAAAGTGCAGTAGTTGTGTTTGGAAACACTTGTACAGCTGGCAAGTGTGTAGCCAAGCTCCTTGTTTCTTTACCTACATCGTTTCCACTGCAAATCAGAGGATCCTGGTAAATTTCTTTGTTGGAAAAAAAAATTTCCTTGCAAGTATGCAGAGTGCATCTTAAATTAATCAACTAGAAGGATCCAGAAACACAGACATAAAATGTGCACATTAATTGATGCGCTCAATAGCTGCCTCTGAAACTGCAGTGTAAGGTTTTCATACAAAGCAATGAGAGCAGTAAGTCCATTGTATTATCTTCCAAAACCTGAACCAGAAGAGCTAATGGTAAAAATCTTTTAACTTTTTAGTTAAAGGCAGTGATAGAGAGTCAAGACATCCAACTTTTTTAATGCATTTTATATTAGATCCATATTTTATGGACGTAGAAGTAAAATTGTGGGAGGATCTAAGGTCCTGTCCACTGCCGAGCAGAGGACCAGTAACTTGTTAACCTGAGGTTTTGGAGTTTGCTAATCATAGAGGTCTTGAAATTGCTTTTTATTGGCGGGGAAATAAGCTTGGAAGGGTTGAGGTGTTTCTGCCTGAGAGTTCTGCAAGCTCTGTAGGAGAGCTCTGTGGCTGTACCACAGAACCTGGTGTATTTACTCTGCACAGCAGGTTGCAGTGTAGAGGTTCCCAGGCTAGCAGAAGATGTTTAAACTCTAGAGCTGGATGATATATAAATGCAGAGACACTTGTGATTACTTAGAGCTAATAAGCCTTGCTAACAGGCAGATCTGTTTAGCTGAGATGTAGCACTGTGCTGATCCTGCTGTACTGTTTTGGAAAATCTGCATGTTCAGCACCACAGTTCACTGTGTAGACGTATCAGTACTTTAATTTAAAGCTCTATAGTCCTCTGAAGACTTCTTTTTATATCTGAAACACTCTAAAAAATATGTACAAGGTGAAGCTTGCACGTTGAAAAGATCATACTCCTACCCACAGATCTTGTCTTGTTCTGGGTAAAAATGTGAGTAACCATCTTACATTATGATAGGCAAAGTCTCCATAAGAAATAATAACAAATGTATTGTGTGATATTAACCCACTGAAGATGTCAGGAAGCTACTTATTTAGCTGTGGTTACATACAGATTCAACTCTGTGAGCAGTTCTTTAAAAGTTCCAAAGGGCAGAGCTCTGGTGAGAGCTCCAGCAAACAGGTGCAGAGAAGTGCAGTGGAGCTGTGCAGGAATTTATTGGTAATTTCCTGACTACTTTGTCCTTTTAAAAATGAAAATTCTTCCTTGCATGTGCAACTTGCAGACAGTACAGATGCAGGTATGTTTTAGTTCTTGTTTGATTTGAATAAATAAATAAACGCGAATCAGCAGCATCATTTAAAGACCTCCATGTCTGAAAAAGATTGTTCTCCCTTAATACAAATGAAAAGATTTTAAAAAAAGAAGTAAAAATCTGTCCTGTTATGTTTATTTTTGACCCTATATGGACAGTATCCATTCCTGACTCAGGAGCTGTTGCCCTTGTCCTATACCTCTGTGTCCTAAATGGATGTGTCAGTGACAGTATGATGACTAGTAGTCAAAATTTTGCAGGCATTAGGACAAGAAATGTGTTACCTCACCATTCAAAGACTACACTAACATATTATGAAGTTATTATTATTATTATTTTACAAAATTTGACACCTGATCTTCAACTTCTGATATGATTTGCTTCTTAGTTGCTTTAAGAACCTTTCTTCTACTCTTCACATTTCAAAACTGTAAATGGATTCAGTGTCTGTTTGAACAAATAATCATCTCTTCAATATATGATAAAAGGTTTATGAGCACTGTCATGACTTAGATTCAGCTTTGAGATCTCTCTGGTAACAGGTGGACTTTCCAGTCCACCTTCAACAATTAACAGAGTTTTAACTTAACTGATGTGGGGCAGCAGATTATTTTTGTGTTGAAGAATAGTATGATTCCATAATTTCCCATTCTTTGCCTTCCCCAAATCCCTTTTCACTCCATGTGAATACCTGGAAAAACAAGGAGCAAAGAGAATTTTAGGTTTGTACAGACATAAACCCATAAATCCATGGTTTGCATGTCTCAGGAAAACTAAAACCAAAATGCCTCCACAGAAGTGAATTTCTCTCTTGGAATGTAACAGAACTGTGGCACATTTATTATCCTACCACTTTTGACACGAGCTAAAACAGTTTTAAAAATTTAAAACAGAGGAAAAAAAAATCTAATGTTACTTTCTAAAAGAATAGATTTTTTTTTTTTCAAGAATTGGTGACACTTTCTTTGTTCTGAACAACCTAATGTCTGAGCATGGCTGTTACTTCTTTAAGTAACCTCATAAACCTAAATTAAAAAAGGTAGGAAGATAGTGTTTTAATTATAAATACATTTAAGGGTAAAAGTAACTAAATAAATAAGTAAAACTTTATACCTATCTCTTTTAACAGAGATATCCTTAGAGTTTACTGAATCAAAGTGCTGCTAACTATACTGAAATGTATAATTCAGCCCTGTGGAATACATTTATGTAGTAAAGATGTGTTTTATAGCATGTATAAATATATATCTAGTCCCTCTAGGTATCTACACTTCATCCTTCTTTGAATTCACAAAACCTCTCAGAGAGACGAGACTGGACATTGGAGTTATGATTCTGAGGAACTGGTTACAAGAACTAAAAATTAATAAATCAA
>NW_008606259.1:0-25851 GCF_000691845.1 Merops nubicus | reverse complement strand
AGTTACATTCATAGATAATAGGAACAAGAGCTTATGAAATACAGATGGAGACATGAAAATGCAGAAGAGAAGCAGTAAAGGAATTTTCTCATTAAATTAGGCTTGGCAAGAGCAGGCATGGGGGTTGGGATAACTAGGAAGAGAGAACATACAGGAATAGGAACATTGCTTTGCAGTTGCTACAGCAAATGAGTGTTGCAGGCCAGTTAAAGAGGCAGACTGAGGAAATGAAAGATTAAATAGATAAATGCATATTTACTTGGATTTAAAAATGAGAAAAGAGCAAAGAAGAGCAAAATATCACTGAGTGTGCAGTCCAGCTATGGTGGGGCACTACGCGAGTTCTCTCCCTCCAACACCAAGTGTAGTAATTGCAGCTGGCTGGCAAAGACAAAACCTGCCAAGCAGCCATGCCTGATACCTGGGACTGGAGGGAAGGCACAGACCAGAACACTTTCCTACACAAAGGGTGCAGGCACAGTCCTAGCTGTGGAAGAGTACAAAGAACAAACCAAAGCATCAGATCTGAAATAAATTTCTCTGAAATGAGAATCAGGCAATTAAGCAAACAATTTGGGTATCTGTTGCAGTATATGTCATTTACAGCACCGAATTTACTACATTGTTTAAGATAAAACAGGTAAATATATGAAGAAAAGTCTTAAGAATTAGATGATTTGGAAAAAGAGGAAAAGAGTGGGGAGAGAAGACGAGAAAACCACATTGCTAAAAAGCTAAGAAGCTGAGTGAAACATAGAAGAAAATGTGGGAGAACATCTACATCACTCAGAATCACTCTTATTGACTATCTAAGCAGCAAAGAAACCACTCAGAGATACATATCCATAAGTCTTCGCTGCCACAGGTTGATGGATGCAACAAAATAAGGATCTAGACAAGAGAGATACCTTTAGACAATGTAAAACTCAAAATGGGCTCATAACCCTGATGAAAGCTAGAACTCAGCCTTCTACAATGTTATTCCCTGCTTTTCACCTTGATATTCAGGATAGCATTGTCTTCACTGAGATAAGTCAATGGTATTTGCGTCTTTGTTTTTTTTGCTGTTTAGGTGTTTTGGTTTTTTTACTAGGTAGGGCTGATTTAAGACCTAAATTTAGCCAGGGAAACAAAAAGAGTGTCAGCAAGTGATCTTATTTCAGTCAGCATGCTGAAAGGAAAGGCCATACCAAGGTCTGAATGTCATTAGGCACTAAGGGATGCATGCAAGCAAACAGCTGTGGATGAAGCCTAGCCAAGAAGGCAGCATCAGTGCAAGTGGATGTACAGCTGGAAAACCTCACTCATGTGTGTGTCCAGAACAAGGGAGTCCATTGAAAAACACAGCCCCACTCTCTCTATTAGTGTTTTCTCAGTGTCCGTACTGTGAGGTCTCTACCTCCATTATGGAAATACACTGGAGTTTCTCCAGTTCTCTGAAAAAAGGGATTTGAAGACAGTCCTGCATGGCAGATTAATATCAATTTTACTCCCAAATTAAATTCTGGCATACTTGCCTTGATCTACAGATATCTAGAGGTTCCTTTTCCCTGAATGAAAGGTGTGGAATCAGCAGAGCTGTTCCATCCTCAGCTCTGAATTCAGATTAGCCCCTGAACACTGATTTGAGGAGACCAGGAAATGTTGAATTTCCTGACCTCTTTTGGAAGGAGAGAAGGGCATCTGTTTATCAAAGTAGTTAATCCATGTCAGTTGGAAGAGAAGACAATTTTGGTTATGGAATAAAGCAAGTAAAAAAGGGCTTTCTGGAGCTCTCTCTTGTAAATTTATGTGCATAGAGGTATGTATGTGTGGTCATCATGTTAGTCAATATTTGTAGACATGTACATATGCAGACCACTTTGGTGGAGCATTCTCATGAGCAGGCATTGAACCAGAGGCAAAATTAATCAGATTATAAAAGTCTCACTGAGCTATCTTCAATCCTACTGAGCAGTTAATGTTTTTAATCCCAGAAGCACAAGGTTTGCTTACAGCCCACCCCAAAACACTACAGTATGCCACAGTTAGTAAAGCAAATTTGCTCAGCAACATCAAACACAAATGCCTCTGCATCTGAGTAACAACATTTGCTGCCTGTTTTTATCTTTACAATGCTTTGTCATATGGGCACCTAAGATCAATCATTCCAGAGGGACTTAGAAAGTTACTCACTGAACACTGTTACCTGCGATCACAGATCTTATCTCCACAACTAGCATGAACCCTATTCAACAGGACATGTAGAAACAGGCACTACAAAAGACAGATATTTTCTCTCTATTTGCCTGAAAAATGATGCTGATTTCTCTGGTTCGTGGAGCTATGAAGAAGGAAGTGTTTTCTATCATAAACAGAGTGAAGTGCTTTTCAAACTATACTTCTCCTTACCTGACTCATGGCCATACCCTTTGTAACTCCCCAGGAGTTGGAGACTATTTTCTTCTCTGTCACTTTGTGTGATACCTGCACATCATCTTTAAGAATTGAAAAGAAGGGAGAACTACTGGAAGTGAAACAACATGTACAGGAACATTATTATAATCCATACAGTAGTATGGAGTACAGTAGTGCTGATGAAAATAACAAATGCTGTCCCTTTACTGCTTCCTAAGATGTATGACAGATTCTCTCTGTACATGGACCAGCCAACTACATATTAACAAAGCTCTGCTGCACCCAAGCAGATCTACTTCTTATGTCACATTAAGATTGTGCTTCATATAATTATGTCATAAATCACACAACAAAATCTTGTTGCTCAGGCTTTACATCCTCTAAATTAACACCTTTGTCCCTTCACCATCTACATAAAGGATGGCAAGTTTCAAAGAGTGACTCAAGAAATGGGGTCAATTTTTCTAAATGCACTGCAACAAAGACTAGCACACTCCCTGAAAAACTCACATCCCTACAGTGTAATCTCTGATTGAACCTAAGAGTCAAATCAGTGTGCTGGTATGCAGAAAACACAGGTTCAAACCCCAGCCTGTCACTGACTTTGAACAGGTCATTTAGATCAAATTGAATAGTCACTTACTCAACATAAGTTTTGGTGAGCATGTCTCTAAGTGTGAGATACTACTTACAACTACCACATCATCTGTTAAATAGGCATGTCTCCTGACTTTAAAAGTTTTGAAACTTAATTCACTGTTCTTTGTACATTGCTCTGGGATTCCTTGAGGGAAGAGAAAACACAAACCTGAAAAACTGAATCAAAGCAAAGTCCATCTAGCCTAATACCCTGTCTCCCGTGTCGGTAGGTAGTGGATACTGGGGCAAGAGCAGAAGGAAAGCAAGAAGGACAATCTTTTTCTTGGCATATTCCCCCAAGTCCCAGAATTAAGGAATACATAAATTTCTTCTGTCAGTTTGCATCTGAGCCACTGTGTTCAGCTGCCATTGATGGAGTTAGCCTTCATGAATTTGGCTAACTTCTTTTGAACACATCTGCTCTTCCGGTTTTCACACAGACTGAAGAAGCATGAAGCATTTTTGTCTATCATGTTGTCAGTGTAACATGCCAGTTCCCCAACATGTGACAATGTTACTGGGAGTCACCCACCAGCATGCCAAATGCAAAAAAATGGAAAACTAGTTTTGTGTTTTTCTTTGCTACTATTGCTGTTTTATTAACCCCAAAGCTGGTCAACCTTCCAGTCCTGAAACTATTGAAGAAATACATAAGGTAAAGTTTCTCCTAGCAGAACAAAAGCCCTACAGAGCAGAGTGAAACAATGAAGCTCTTAAGCTCACGGTGTGTGGTTTCTCTCAGCTTGCTTTGGCAACTCAGTATGGGGAATACATGTAGGTGGAGCTGGAAAACTTAAACTTGAAGGAGGCACGTTTTCCCTCCATCATCCTCTAAGCACCTTTATACACAAGACCACAGGAAATAATAAATCCCTGATGTACTTCTAACTAGTACAAACAGCCATGGTCCAGAGACAGGATCAGAAGGTTGAAAAAATATTAAGCCCTCTTTTTGGATAAACAAAAAGTAATTCAGAAGCCATGCCATGGCTTAGCGTTTTTCCTCAGAGAGTGGAAGTGAGTTGGTTTCCCTGTCCTTGCTCAGCTGCAAACAGCAAGGAAAACATCCTAGCTGTGGAGCAATCTCCCAGTAAAGGAAGCATCAGAAAGCACACAGTGGTTGCCAGAATCCTGTCAACAGGACACCTAGCTTGCTTTCTCAGAAAAGAGAAAGCTTGCACAGAAAGGTGCACTCAGAGAATAAGCAGTAACAGGACCTATGTAAGTTTGGCTCCTTCCAGATGCAATCCTTCCCTTGTTCTATCCAGTGCCCCTGAGAGTTTTCACAAATGGCCCTTCTTAGCTCCCTTTTGATCTGCTACCTTTAGTGCTGCTTTTCAGATCTACATCATCTCCCACCTGATTCAAGCCCTGAGTGGAATATCTGTCCCGTGTGAACTTTTCTTTCCCATGCAAAGGATGTCAGTGGTTCCTAGGTCGTCTTGTACATAGGAAAGTTTCACACTGACTGGATGGATTCAGAGTCACTGGTACATCCCAGTAGCCACCAGAAGCAATGAGCCACTGAAGAAGCAAAGCTCTCTAGTTAAACAACAGACACTTGTGCTCAGCCTCACCTGGGAATGCTGGTTAGATATGTGACCACGTTTAAAAAATCTTCATCAGGTATGTCACTGAATCCTGCAAATTCTGGAAAGGTTATAATGGGTGCCCCATCCTTCCCTCTTCCTCCTGTAAAAGAGAGATTGTAAAGATAAGAGTGTCATTTTATGCCTTTGGACAAACTGGCCAATACTCAAATGGGAAACACTGGGGTATTGCCCACTGAAAAGCACCTAGATCCAGTACACATGTGATCAGCTTCCCATTTGATACTATAACCCATGGTAGTATCATTACCTCAGTTTACTCCAGCTGAGATTCTAGCCTCTGTTATTTATTCTCAATTTTTAAATGCACCTTCTGCAAAGTTCTGATACAATGTTTTCTTTTGTTCTTTGATTCCCATTTCCAAGTAATTTCTTGCAATAATACTACAACATTTCCATATGTATGCATACATCATTTTCTGATTCCTTCTAGACAATAAAGGATATGAAGCAATAGACCATACAAGCTTTGAATATACACATATGACCTGTAACACAGACTTAAGGACCAGTTCAGTCTCAGGTCTTTCCTTAAAAAAAAAAAAATTATCAAAGTGCATGGAGTATTTAATCAATGAGTTTTGCTCTTGTCTTATTTATTTGCATCAAGCCTCCATTAAATAGAGCAGGAACGTCATAAGCTGGAAGGTCAAGAAGAGTTCCTATCTGAGACATTCCTTGATCCAAACAGCAGTATTTAAATTCTGGTAGAGCTATGGGAAGCGTGGAGCTGAATCCCTTATAACTAAGCAGCCTTTGCAGTTCTGGCACAACACTGAGCTCTAGGAGAGGTTGTAGCACACAGCACAAACCCTCTTTACTTTCAGGAAAAATCCTGACTTGGTTCTGCTAACAGATCTGGGCATCACTCAAATCACGGAATACGATGAAACAAATTTTATTGCCTAGTGCTGCTTAGATTGGGCATTAAAAACATGCTTTTCCCCAATTCTTCCTCCTTCCTCTACAATCTCTATGCAAGATGATTTTTTGCACCAGACTGAAGAATTTTCTCCCAGCCCAATTCAGAGCCTAATCCTGCAGCACACAGAATTTTCTTATTCATTTATCAGCTGCGGAAGATTCTTGTCCAAAGAATAGCCACGCTCTGCATTTCCCCTTCGTGAAGGGGAAACTGTGAGAGGTACAAAAAATTACCTGCCTCAAGGATAATAAATCATCCCATTAGGAGCATGGGAGAAAACAGAGACTCAGTGTAAAAATATGAGTTCTCATTCCTCAGAAGTGCCCTCTATGTCCCCATAAACAAACTCTATTTCCAGGCTGCTCCCATGGGCCCTTGCCTTTCCCTGCCGATGACCACTGCTGGTGCCACAAAACAGTTGCTTCTCCTCCTGTTTTGTTATTCAATGGAAGGAGGTGCTCCAGTAATTCTTAGCTATTTCTGTGTAGAGTGGTCAGTCCCTTGCTAGTCCTGATCCTGCCTCTCCCCGACTCTCCCAGACTCAGTTTGATTATTTAAGGTCCTGTCTGTGCTGCCCAATCACGCAGAGCTGGGACACTGAGGAACACAGTGTTTGCATGAAGTAGAAGTTAAATTAAAATTCTAGAAAATAGGAATTTTTAGTTTAAACTTTTTTCCTTTTTGCTATCTGGTTATGTGGTAGCTTTGTCAGGACATTACCTTTAGCCCCTATTTTCCTTTCTGAAGGCTGATTATTGCTTTATTACCTCTGAAAACAGCTCAGTTGTGTTAGATCATTCACTAAACTCACCCTGCTAGGGAGAAAGCATACCTACAGATATTCCAAAGGCTTTCAGCCAAAATGCAAAGAAGGAATACCATCATTCCCACTGCACTGGATTTCAAACGCTGAGCAGAGCCATGGCCCCCACACTGACCTCAGGATAAGGCCAAACGCTGACGCATGGCAGCTTGAGCTCGGGGCACTCTAGCTGCACTATCTGCAGTCAGCAGTGGCACAGAATATGCCCTCATGCAAATCTAGTCAGACTTTCCTCAGGCTGTCTGCTGCACTCTAGAGCAGGAACGCCAACCAGCAGGTACCCAGTTATAAGGTGGTTTGTTACAGGTTCTTAGTGACATCTTCTGGACACAAACAGTAACAGCCAAGGAAACGGAACAGCTTGTCTGCTCTGTCTCCTCTCACAGAGTCCAGTGGTATTTCATAGGTAGTATCTTGTATGCAGACACACGGTTCCTGCAGACCACGCTTCCCCCATCCACGTATTTCAGATATGCGAAGATACTCTAAATGAGGACGACGTAGTAACCTGAAATATTTTGGTTTAAAGCAGCAATATTTGCCCCGAGAGGATAAGATAAAGATTCCCCTGGAACACTGCCTTCAATACTGGATAGTTCACCTGCAGTTACACTCAAGGTTTATTTAAACTACAAGTTTCACATGGCACTTCTAATGCTCCTGCTGACCAGGGTCTCTTTGTGTTGCTTTTATCTTCTTTCTCTTGCATTCACATTCATACATGTGCTCTTCTTCCTCTGGCCTCTTCGCCCCGAGCTAGATGAGGCAGGCTGATGGCACACTGTATGTATGTGGATGTGTATTTTTTTTCATGGGAATTTCTCTGATAAAAAGCCATCCAAGGACTGAACACTGACTTCTTCCCCTCATCCCCTGAAACAAATCTAGAAGGACACTTAGGAGCAGCCGTATACTAAGCATACAACTAAAAGCCAGGAGCTCTTTGCCTCTGACTAGGCCACACACCTTTAACAGCTCTTGGGCTTCATCTCATTCTCTAAGGTATAGGACTTCCTGCTGCAACCAAAACAGAGGAATGTTCGGGAGGTTCTTGACTGCAGCTGTATTTCAGATGGGGAAACAAACAAGGAAACCCCTACTTCCTGCCACACCATGAAATTAAGGTGGATTTTGAGGGAGTTTTGTGATCGAAAACGAAGATTTATGACAAGGAGAGAGCAGGGATGTCTGAAGTGTTGGGTGACAAGTAATAACACGAACAGTAGGAATGGGCTGTTCCTGACCATATCTGAAGCTTGAACAGTAGCAATGCCCTGTTTTTGGCTGGGATAGAGTTAATTCTTTTCCTAGTAGCTGATGCAGTGTTGTGTTTTTAATTTAGTGTGAGAACAGTGTTGATAACATGCTGATGTTTTAGTTGTTGCTAAGTTGTACTTTTCTTAAGTTAAGGATTTTTCATTTTCCCATGCTCTGACTGCGAGCAGGCACACAGGAGGCTGGGAGGGAGCAGGGCAAGGCCAGCTAGGCTGAGCTGAGCTGGCCAGAGGAATATTCCCTAGCATGGAATGTCGTGCTCGGTGTCTAAACTGGCAGGAGGGGGCTGGATGGGAGTAGATTGCTGCTTGGCCAGTGGGTGGTGAGCAACTGCACCATGCATCACTTGTCTGTTTGGGGTTTTGTTTCTCTTTTTGTTATCTCCCTTTTCATCACAGTTATTGTTGGTTTTGTTATTATTATATTTCAATTATTAAACTGTTCTTATCTCAACCTACAAGTTTTATGATGGTTTGGGGTTTTTTTTCCCCCCATTTTCCTTCCCATCCTACTGAGGGCAGGAAGGAATGAGTGAGTGGCTGTGTGGTGCTTAGTTACTGGCTGGACTGAAACCACAATGTTAAGTTAAAGGAAAAGTGATCCCTACCCATTTCTCCATGTATCTAGCAAGGTAACAAGAAAAGATGTTAAGGGATATAAAGGGTTTGTGTAAAACTCATCTGGATGAGAGAGCAGTTCCATACATCCAAATGCCAATGCCATTTTTTTCCCCCAACACTAAACCAAGATTTGTTACAATATGCAAGTTTCTGCAGACTGTGAATTGACAATGTGCAGCCCTTTTTTATTCCTGGGTCATCAGCCTTATTTTCTAGGGAGGTGCCACTAGATTTCCTGAAGTCCTTGAAATACTTAAGCTGGCTACTCAAATGTCTTGGGAGGGCAGAGAGCTCAAACTAAAACCCAAGAGGGACAGTCTTCAGTCAGCTCCACAGCTGTAAGGATTGTGTGCAGAGTTTGGTCCCCAGCACTCTCTTGCCCTTTCTGGGACCATGCACAACCCCCATGATCCTGGGCATCACTTGTGAAAAGAGTCTAATTGCTGAACAGAAAATTTTACAATCCATCATTAAGTAAGACAGATAGGGACAGAACAAGCTCCAGCAGCCTCACAGAAGGAAAGGGAAAAAAAAACAAAAAAAAAAAAAAAAAAATCAGTCCTCAAAAACTAACAAACCAACCCAAAATACCCCAAACCAGAACACGAGGGCAGTAGAGGAGACAGAACAGGAGTGTGGAACAGAGCGAGGCACACGGACACAGCACAAAGCTGCGCGGGTTGTGTTAACCCAAGGCCTGCCAGGAGCAATGGAGCTGGACGACGAGCCGCAGCAAGAGGAGGCACGCGCCGAGCTGGAGAGCCCCGCGGAGCAGTGACTCCAGTTCCGCGCAGTCGGCGGGAGGGTTAGGTTCCATATTGGTTTTCTAAATATTCCCATCTATTGTTGTTATTTTCCTTAAAGTTGTTTTAGTTTTCTATTCCATAAGTCTTTCTCTCCCTTATTCCTCTTCCCCAAGGTTGAGAGAAAGGGGACAGAAAGTGTCTGTCATTCATCTAGGGGCCAGGCCAGGCCAGCCCTAACCCCTGACAGTGGCCCAAAGGCAAAGGGACAGGAAGATCCTGATGACAGGATAGAAGTACAGGGTAAACGTGGAAGGGGAAGAGAAGAGATGGCTCACAAGCTGAATCGGGGTAGTACAAGGCACAGTAATGGGACCATCACTCACTTATGTATGCCAGTTCCCCAAGCTCCAGGACACAAAGAAGCATTCATGGCTGCTCCTAGTAGGTAGACTTTCCAGTTGCCAGTGCAGCCTGGCTAGCTGTTGTGGAGAAGATGGGGCCAGAATTCAGCTGTGAAAACAAAACAGCTCACGTATTTGGGGGCAAAATATGCATGGGGGGAATGGGATATGGCAGCAGAGAAATTTTAATTTTGCTTTGCACTGTAAAGGGTGTGACTGACAAATGAGGTGCGAGTGCTGAATTCTGAGAGCATGTTGGAATGACTGATATAAAAGCAGCAAGTAACTACAACTACATGCCAAGTTTCTGGACACAGTGGGGATTCCTAGGAAATATCACACTGTCTAGTTCTAGCCCACCTATGCCTCCTGTCCAGTGACCACAAAGAAAAAAAAAAAAAATCCATGGTTTAGGCAATCAGGGGCAACACTGAAGTCCTATTCTATAGCCAGCAGCAGTTCTTGATATGCCAATAACAAGATTCATAAAGTAACACCTAACTAGAGCTTACAAAATATCCTGGATCCCTTTGGGGAAAGGGAAAAAAAAAAAAATACACAAACCAAAAAACAACATACAACAGACTACGGGCAGGAGAAGTTCCAAGAGTTTGTCTGCACATTTACAGTGCACACCTCTCCAGCTTGCCACAGACATCAACTCATCAGTTAGCACTGGAAAGTTTTCTGTTAAATTTCGCTGACACACACAGAGGCTAAGTGCTTGGGTCTGGCCACATGCAGAGAGCTCCCTTAGTCATAGCAGACCTGAGTACAAGTCATCTCCTGGGTCAGACAGCTAAGGAGTTCAGTGATATCATCACTGAAGTTTCACTGCCTGGTCAGGCTTTGCTTCTTCCATCCTCTGTTATTTTCTTTTTTTTTTTGTTTTGTTTGGTGTTTGTTTTTTTTGTTTTGTTTGTTTGGTTTTTTTTGTTTGTTTGTTTTTTTTTTTTCCTTCTTCCTCGGTTTTGTTTGGAATTTTTTTGCCTTTTTTTCTGGTTGGTTCCTCACCCCCCCTTCTCATCTTGATTAAGGTGTGTGAATGCAGGATTTCTCATTAAAGTTAAATCATGCTTCCTGGGTCAAGATTTTTATACAAACTCCAAACTGTCCTTTTAGCAGGGTCAGGCCAGGTTTTCCAAAAGGTTCAGTTTAAACAGGAAGCAGATGGCCAAGTACCCTCCAGGCTTTGGAAATTAAACTGGCTTTGGAGTCAGTTACCATTTTCAGACAGTCTCCCAACAACTGAAGTCTCCTGTTAACTTGACTTAACAGAAGCAGAACACACAAAAAAATGAATTTCTGCTGATACACTTTGTGACAGTTGGTCTAATAAATTCGTGATTTAGTAACAGGATCCATTATTGCTGCAAATGGCAGATTTGGCTCTTTGACAGAGTAATTACAGATAATAGGTTGTGAAGCTGCAGATAAAAAGGGAGAGGGTAGTACAGTGGGTTATTAGTCTGTCTGCACGACAGGAACAGTACTTTACCAGTGGTTCTCCATTCTTCAGTAAAAACTGATGAGTGTTAGAATAGCCAGATTTTCATTACTACTCAACTTTGTCATGTAGTTCCCTGAAAAGCTACAGAAAACACAAACATAGCTGTGCAATCCTGTGCTGTCACAGCTGTTGTCCCATAACTGGGAATTCAGTTTTCGGGGAAAGAAAAGAGGTAATAGTGGTTTCAAAACCAGGATTTAACCACAAGAACCAGTACTCTCACCAGATCTCACAAGCTAAGCAGGGCTAGATCAGCACACGGAAAAAGAGATGACCGAAGTAGAACTGCATGATTAAGGACACCATCACATTACACCACAGACTCTTCTGTGACCACAGAGGACCAGGGAAGGCTTTGAAGAATTTCCCTGTATTGGGCATGTACAGTACAGTCTTAGTTAGTCTGGTAACTAGAGGGCCAGGGCAAACAGAAGGCTCTATTTAATACATTCATTGCAACTAGACCATGACACAATCAAACACTAAACTCATTGACTTCTTACATAATTCCTACCGTGTGCTTAGAGACTGCAACACAGTAAGTTCCTCTTCTAGGACAGTTGTACACAACAATAGTAGAGGAAAGTGTTTCTAGTGAGTCAAGTCCAGAGAAACCAAACAACCTTTGACTCCAATCATTCTGCTTTACTGCAAGGGAATATTATGGTTTCACTACACCAGTGTCAGCCATCAGCTGTTAATAAAAAGCTGATATTAACCAAATAACTGTTGCAAAGTTTCTGATATTTAAACAGTTACATTATCACTGGACAAACAGATTTGAGGACCACAGGACTGAACAGGACAGCTTGACAAAGCTTGAGGCCATGGAGCAGCACAAACCAGACTCACTGCTAACACTCTTGGAGCTGTGCATGTGCATGTATGGAAGAGGGGGCTGCCCACCCTCTGGAGGCTGCAGCTCATGGGTTGAAAGAACCAACCCAACTAGTAGACATCAGCATATACCATTTTTATGAAGTTGTTCAGAAGAACATTATATGCCCGGAAGAATCTACAAGTAACTTAGGAGCATCTTTCACTGCCTGTAGGGATGGGGCCAAAGAACAGAGTTGGTTTTTTTTTCCCCAGACAGTGACTAGTGAGCTGAAATGTATCAGCATGGAAAACCAGGAAACAGATCGTCAGGAGATTTTCAGTCACCGTGTAGGCAGGCACCAAAATATTTGTGGTTGCTTGTCCCTAATGAAAAGCAGCATGCTTTAAGGAAAAGCTGCATAGCTGCCTGGAGGGAAAAAGACAATAATCAAAATCAAATGAGGTCACTTATGTGTGAAATACTTTAATAAGTAAATGAGGCAGGAGAGTGCCCAGCTCTGTTTTCACTGGATAAAAACTCCAGTCTTTTGCTGGAAGAAAAGAGTTAGGCTTATTTATAGAAATGCATTTTTGAAAAGTATGGTAATTTCTAGCTTGTACCTAAACCTCAGTTTGCAGGAGTTAATAAAAGGGACAGTAGGGAAGATTCCTGTTATGTTTTACCTATGATCCACCAGTGGTCACCAACAGAATAAGGTACTGGACTAAAGGGACCTCTGAGCAGGAAATTTTACATTCATGATCTTCACAGGCTGCCATGGGGATTTTGGAGTGGAGGCACCCAGGTTTCCAAATTCAGCTGTAAACTTCAGACTGACTAAACCTAGAAACTATGAACTATACTCTCCAGTTTCTTATTAGCATATTATTTCTGAACTGTAACAAGTAGATTTGAGATAAGCCTGAAAATGCTTCAGATGGGATTTGTTATCTATGTAGATGCGGGCATGAAAGACCTTTTCACTCACTTCTGGTATTTGTTATTAGTACTTGTATGCTGATGAACCAGTTATTTGCTGATGCCTATGAAAGGCACCTCAGCCCTGCCTTCTGTGAAGAGTTATTTCCAAAGTCCTTAAGCACCTTCGGTTTAAACAGTCTTACTTAAACATCTTTCTTGTTGCTTCAAAAAATAAAAGAATTAGATCAATTATGAAAAGTCAAATTTGCTAAAATAGCAGCTGAGATTACAGGCACTGCTGAAATGAGTCCATAAAGAAACATGGAAATGCTTTTATTTAACATTGACATTTCTGTATCATGTTTGAAGTTCTAGCTGGAATTGGGATTTTCTTCCTGTTCACTTTCCACAATTTGCTCGTTCCATGCTACATATAGCTTTTAAAAATGGTACCAAATATTGCAAGATAACATGGTTTAAGAAGAGCAACCCTCCACATTTTACCAGATAGGTATAACACGGCACTGAATTCTCAACATGCATGATCTTCTTTACTCTGTTTTCAGGCGTTCATGTATCAGTTAAGCCAAAGGCCTTGAAAACAATATTGGTTTCAGCAGCTCTGCTTGCCTGGTGAGCAGGAAAAGGAAGCAGAGCATTCTAGAGAGACCAGCTGGTAAGTGTTTTCTTGCTTATAAAGAGCAGACAAGCATCCCAGTTGTGACCTGACTGAAGTTAACATCAAGACCCAAAAGGATCTGAACAGCTATTAGATTCCCTGTTCCTTTCCTTGTATTTAGAGTATTTTAAAGTCTGTTTAGCACTAAAAAGGAATCCGAGTAGCATTTGTGAAACAGTTAAGTGAGAATTGGTTTTAATCTTGACAACTGCCTCCAGATTAGGAGACTGTCAGCTCTCACCCATCAGGCATTATTTTTTCTGTTAAGCAGCTAGCACCATAAGGGAAAGGGCTGCCCAGCTTTCCCTGACCACCTAACACTTCCGAGACCTTATTGTGGCATCTGTGTATTGAAATCTCTGGCAGTCAGATGTGGAACACTTAATACCAAGTTACTCACTGTCCTCTCCAGTTTGGCACAGCAGAGCTATAGTAAACACATGGTATGCAGGTGAGTGCCTGGACACCCAAAGGAGAATACTGCAACATGACCCCACAAAAACTGTCTTAGGGTAGATGCTACACATGCATTTCCTAGTTATCCTTCACTGAGGACAACGGTGGGATGCAAAAGGTTTGAGTAGTTTTATGCAGTTACTGACACTGTTCTGCAAGGAGGCTTGTGTTTACTAGGAATTCTAGGAAGATTGACACAGATGCTTTACTGCAGACAAGACAGCAGCTGTTTTCACCTCTGCTCTGTCAATATCTTCAGCTGAATGTAAAATGGTTATTGATCCTCTGAAACTGTGACAAGCTGCTACCTAGAAACCTCCAAAATCAAGCTTTAATACTCAGAGTCCCATAAAGAATACCCCATAAGATTTGATTTCATTTGGCAGCAAGGATTGGGCCTGCTGAGTTGATAATTTGCAGACCTGGGTCTACGTACTCTTGGCACTGTGTACCAGAGAGGGCCAGGCTGTCCAAGAGTACCTTATTATGACCATCTATCTCTCAGTGTTTTGTGCAAGTTCATGATCCTTTACTGTGTATCTATGAAGGAGGAAAGCAAATCCTTAATTTCCTTATTTGCAGAATTAGCGGAAACAGAGACAAAAGGAGTTGCCAGAGGCTGTACAGTCAACAGCAGAGGACATTTCAGGACCCAGATAAGGATTTATCTTTTACAGTGTTCAAAATAAGTGTATTAAATAATTTGGCAAGTATTTCAATATCAGCTATTTATTCAAGGCAGGAACTGTGTCACTTTGTGTGACTGCAAACTTCAGACAAACAAAGCAATATGTAATAATCAAATCTTTAAAAGATTAGAACCTTACATTTTAGAAATTAATCACTCCTAAAACAGAGGCAAAGGAGGAAGAGGTGGGAAGGTCATGAAAACCTCCCTGCTAAACCAAAATCTTTTCCCACAGACAAGATGCTTGGACATTGTGCAAAGATATGTACAGAAAGATTTACTTAATTTCTTGCCCTTTAAAGCTGTTCCCCCCACCCTCTTGTGGGGAGCATGGAAAATTAACTTGCCTCAAGAGAAACAAGCACAGCAAGTTGGCATTTATCAGTTTCATGCACCATGAATGTGTGCACTTTTCATTAGCAATATAAAAATAGTATTGCAACTGCTGTACAGAGCTGAAGGGCGATAGTCAGCATGACAGATTCCAATAAATTTCCAAGAGAATCCTGGAGTGTGATTATCAGCAACTTCTTACCTGACAAGATAGCAAATTGCCTGTGGAGCTGCTCTATTATATCCACTGCAACCAGCGGTCGTATCTCCTGCTGCATTATTTCATCTGTGCAAGTGAAAACAGAAATCTTCAATGAGTTAATAAAACCCTAACAGTGATTTCCCACCTTTTAAGAACCCAACAAAAGTGACACTCAGAGGAAAAGAGCCTGCCTTGATTATTGGTGCCAATGTCACATGACTATCAGAGAGAAGTTTATGGTACTTACCGTCTCACCTTCAGGCTACTTACTTTATCTCTTACTTTATTGCCTGGTGATTTCAGAGACAGCTTTTCATAAGCCAGCTCCAGTAGATTTGCCAGGTTTGCTCAAGCTGACAACCTGCTCCCAATCCGCATCCCATATTAAGCCACTGCACTTGGCCTCTCACCTAAAGCAGCTTTTTTGGTCTTTGTGACAGTAAAGTCTAATTTCACATCCACCCTGAACTCCCTCGTCTCTGCCTGAGGACTTGCTGTAACCAACCAATCCAGACTAGTTTCCTTTGCTGATGCTTTTTCTGCTACAAGCAAATACGTAGTAAAAAGGAGGAAATAAGGGGCCATGAGGTTTTCTTCTCATGAAAACAAAGCCTATTCTTTTTAAGTAAACACTGGAAAGTTATTTTTTAACTTTGCAAGCAGCTGGAGAAAAATCAGCACTTTTTTTTTGTGCATGATTTATTTCATGATCAGCAACTATAATCTCACACTTTTTTTGTGTAACAAGTGCACCTGATTGTCTTTCCCACTCTTCACCCCAGTCTAGATCAGCAACATTTACTGGGAAATATCTGCCAGCTCAACTGGTTTATGTTCTGTTACCACCTATTATAGTTAGGCCTTTAGCCACTTACTGTACAGCTACAGAACAGCCACTAGTTCTGGCTTTGTACAGCTCACCTCTAGCTGCTGAGAGAACAGGTGGAAGGAAAGAAGCTGGTTCAGATAGACCACAGAGCAGAGTAAAGGCAGGCGGCTGCCTTGCTTAAGCTTCAAGAACTTCACTGATGTCAATACAATGCAGGCACTGAAATACTTTGGTGCACCTGGTTTTAAACAAACTGTGCAGAAATAGGAAGGTCAGAGGGGTTAGAAATTAGCTTCTTTCTCTCCTACATCCTAGTGTGCTGCCCAAAATACCATCTCCACTTTGCTTTCAGATATTCACTCTGATCCTTTCCAGAACTAGAGATTCCAGGTTTAAAAGGATAAAATGTCACATGGAAACTTTTCTGTTCATTTTCAAACACTTCACTAACACCTTGAAAAAGAGTAATCAAAGAGCTGTGTCATTGCTCTCTCCTACACAGACTGTGACACATGATATGGAAATGAGTCGCATAGATTTTGGCTGATATACAAAACAAGACAATTCCAAGCAACCAAAAAAAAAAATCTCAAGGGGGCCAATTCATCAAATCCTTTCTCTGAACTAAAAAAGGGGAAAGTCAAACTAGAATGAGTGATGCTTATGATATGGGACCTCGATTTCCATCCTGTTTATGCAGCCCACTATCAACTTCTCTGATTCTTGACATGCAGGTAGCTAAGAGCAACCAAAAAAGCAGACTAATGAATCACAGATAAAGTGCTTGGTTTCAGTTATGTTTGGAGATCTCACTGTAATTTCAGTCTACTGCTATGGTCACATACTTACAGAGTTGCACGGAGTTACCAGAGCTAAGGCTTAGCTTTGGCCAGACTATTCAGTTTGCACTCCGAACAGAGACAAACTGCTCCAAGTAACCAAGCTGGGTGTCTGCAGAGCACTGAGCCACACAGTTATAGCCCAAAAGCCCTGCATGTCTGTGTGTGAGTTATGCTCACCAATTCAAACATGATTCCTAGCCACCAACCATATTTTATGCTACCTTTCTCATCACCCGAGTGAAGCCCAAGAGTTGCCCAAGATCCAAGTCTTACTGTGTCAGGTCACATAAGAGACTAGTGAGACTCAAGATCTCCTGAACGGGTGGAGGCTGCAGGTATGGAAGAAAATTTGTTACAAAAAGCATAGCATGGGACAACAGATTTGTGGCTTATTCTCTCCATGAAAACCTGAACATGAAGTAGAGATCACAACACAACAGAGGGCAGATACAGCCCTTCTAGGAAAACTACATCTTCTCCTCATCCCAAGGTGCCAGAACTGCAACAGCAAAACTACATCCCACCAGTGTCTTACACAGACTCATGATTTAACCACCAGAGGTGACCCTGTCAAAACTATTGAGTTTGCCTTTGCTTGGGATGGCAAGAAACCTGACAAAGCCCTGTTGCTCTTGGTTGATTGACATAGCTTTTAAGATAAGGGATCCTAGTCAAGCTGCCAGGTACAAAAACATTCTCAGCTGAAATTAGGGCAACTTAACCTTATGCTCTGATGCATTACATGACTTAGCAGCCACAGCCCAGTAGTTGCCTGGGCAGCCCCATCACACGCTTTCCACCAGCCTTGATTGCTACAGCAGAACTACTAAAAGCAATGCAAGTCTACCTAAAGAAGTGCCCTGTGTTAAATAGAATGCTACTGGTGAATGATCTTCCAGCATACTGCTGACCTTGTTCTGAAATCTGCTCAGGAAAATACTCTCACTTTTTCTCAACATGACCCTCGTGACTATATTTCACAAGGCTTCCATAACAAACAGGCCAAAGGAACCTTTTTTTCACTCTGTGTTTTCCCCCATGTATGTCCAGAATGGGTTCTGAAGGGGAAACTGCAGAATAAGAGGAAAGAACAACCAAAGTAATTTTCAATTTACAAAGTTATTTATTAAAAGGCAGAGAACACTGTAAGTCTGATTCCTCTGCTAATTGCTTAAGAACAGCACATGGATAGCCCTGGTTAGAGACAGATAAATATGACACCTAAGAAACCAGTAACAAAAAGGTCCTTTAAATCTGTGAATATAGTTCTCAACAGGTACTGACAAGTGTCTCCAGATGGTTGGTCAAAGACTTCTAGCATCCTTCAGTCTACTAGAAGCGTTTATGAATAACCATAGTAGTAATAGATATGTCCTTTTAAAACCACAGATTGGCAGCAACATGGAGGCAGAAGAGAGAAAAATGGGTAGAGACAACTATAGCTGAATCAAAAAAGTAGTAAAAAACCCTCCCTGACTCAGAAGTAGGGGAAAAAAAAATAATATAATAATAAAAACACAGCCTGGACTCTTAGAACCAAGAAATATTGTAGTATCCATTGAAAAACATACCATTGACTTCAGCATCTAGAAGATGCAAAGATATTGTGATAATCTTGCAGTACACTAGCTTAGTTTTGATTGTTTGCCAATACGAAGGCATCACTAATATCACCCAGTCTTAAACAAAAGAAATTATACACACACATACTCCCTTTCATATAGTTGCTTTTTAAGCTTACTCTAAAATGAGCTTGGTTTCCAATTTCTACATACCCTTTTTCTATCAAAAGAATTTTGTGGTGTAAGGGTAAGATGAAGTGATAGAAACAAGAACTGCAGAATGCCAGTTAGTTCTCGTCAAATCCCCTGCCTGGGCAAGACGCCACAGGGGACGTGCTGCAAAACCCACACTCAGACAGTCAGATGCTGAGGAAGGCAGTACAGAATACATTTGGTGACTAGGAACCACACACTCAGGTGAGTGTAGCTCACACGCTGACATGCTGGGGAAAGAAACTGGAGCAGACATTAGCAGCAGATTGAGAAAATATGAGGGACAAAAAAGGAAGGTGCCTTGTGAGTCCAAAAGACAAATCAGATCATGTGGCTATGAAATGTCAAGAGCTGTAGCCAACAGCACACGAGGCCACATTTGCCCTCTTGCATCTACCTCTAGGACAGTGCTTAAAGTTAGTTACTCTCCAGTATTCATGAATTTGAACACCATCACAGTACAGAGCTTGCAATAGAAGTCCCAGTCCTTGGAAGCACATGATTACCTGGGGCTGCTGAAGGAAGTTTTTAAATCTTTGACTAAAAGAAACGACTTAAAATATCATTTAAAAACCCTAAAACAAACTCAGGCTTGTGTCTTTAAGCCATGACATTTTTCCCAGCATTAATGAGCATTCACAGTTCCCATCTTCCCCTAACTTCTCCCCAGGAGACTCTGTAGCCTTCCTGGTCTGTGTACTGGAAGCCACAAGCCTGGAGGAAGTGGTTGGTGTTCAGGCTCTTGGGCAGAAGCTGGTTCCCACACCAGTTCTCTGTGGGAGAGGCACCACAGCTGAGAAAACTCTGCTTTGGGCTGGGATGAGCTGATACTGAACTAATAGCTGCAGCTTCTCTGACTACTTCAGAAAAACCTATTGATAGTAGGCAGGTTTTAATTCACTACACAGGGCCTCAAAAGTTGATTTGAAGTTTTTAGGAAAGTGACAAGTTGCAGGAGCTTGACAATAAAGTAAGTCTTGTTTCACTGCACCTTGTTAAGTCCTGCGGTCAAGACTGGACAAACCCTGGTCACTCAGAGCAGTCCTGTTCTCGGACAGAAGGTCTGCATAGCCCTACAGATCGTATCAAAACATACGCCAGCCAAGTGGCTGGAACATACTTATCTCATCAACCTTGACTCTGGCATTTCCTAGTTTGTGTGATTATTCTTGTGGTCTTAACTTTTTTTTTTTTTTAATTGAAGAGGCAATGACACAAAGCTTCTCAAATTTCAAAAAAGAAAAAAGCTTAATTGGTCAAAATATAATGTGAAATAATGCTAACACTCCACATAGGTCAAAGCTGAATTTTTACACATACCATGCAGTTCATTACTTGAGCTAATTCAATTTGTCAGGGCAATTAAAATGTGAATAAGGATGTGATATTAAGGAAATAAAGTCCATTTGTCTACTCTTGGTTCTTTTTACTTAAAGAACTATCAATTCAACTCCTAGAAGAGACCAGTTTCACCTTAAAGTTTTGCTTCCTATGATTTTCTACCAAGAGGGAGAAAAGGAAAAGCAATTACTAGAGCCAACTGTCTGACACATCTCCTCCCTCCCAGATCTCTAGGGAGGCTGGCTGCAACCCTGCAATCTAATCTTTAAGGGGAAAACCATTCAGTTACACTTCATAACTCCTCACTCAGGAATGAGACATGCTTGGGCCGCCCCACCCCTCCTGCCTGTTTTACTTCTCACCACAGCTGTATGTATTCCTGCAGCAGCCCACAGACTGCTGCCTTCAGAGCTACACCAACAGCAGCCGATTAAAAGCAACATTGAATAAAATCTTGTTCTTCCTCTCTGAGCAGAGAGACTAGTTTACATGCTAATAGCAACTAATGGTTTCCAGCAGTGTTGGAGAGACAACCTACTAGAGTAAAAGGCTGGACTGCACCAAGCAGATTGGCACAGCAGTGCCTGTTGCTCCATGAAAGACAACCAGAGGCAACCAGCCATAGCAGGACACCAGGGCAGCTTTGTTTTTCAGTGACTGAAAGCTACAACTGCCTGCCCTTCTGCTGACTAGAGGAGGGGATTGCTTCAAACCCCCATCTGAAGTCACTAATCTTGGAATAATAGGCTACAAATGTCCAGACCAAAGTTCATCTCTTCTTAATGCTAGCCTAATGTAGTACTCACAGGGAAGGAAAACAGCTGGGAGTGAAATAAAGTCTTTGCTAAAATCATGGAATACATTGTCCTACTTCTACTCTATGCAAGCTCAGTCTAAAGTGATCCTTACAACATTCAAATCAAAAATCATGGATTTGGGGGGAAAAAAAAAAAAAAAAAAAAATTCAGTGTGCCAATACAATGGACAAGAGTCAGGATTAAGCATAAGGCCAGAGATTTCAAGAGCATGAAAGGCCATGTAATGTTATGTGTGCTTATTCTTAAAAAGTACCAAAAGGCAACACACAAGAGTTCAAAAGCTGCGAAGTACCTACAGTTCAAATGTTCTCCCAAGTCCTGTGTCTGCTTGCCATGAAAAATAATAGTTAAGAGTCTAGTTTAGAGCTAAGCTAGATTGCCTTAAACACACTAAGGAGACAAACTTGCATGCCTTCACTGATAAGGTTTAAGCAGGCTTAAGGATTTGAAAATATTGTGACCCACTAGAATTCTCAATGCAGACCCTTAGGCAAAACATTTCCCTTCCTGAAGGCCAAAAAGAACTCCAAAGTTGAGAAAAAAGCTTTTTTTTTTTTTTAAATTCTATTTATTTCTCTCACTATTTCTGTCCTGTGTTTACTTTTTGAACAAGTTTATTCTTTCAGCCCAGACAGAGGAATATCAAGATCAGTTAAGGATACAAACTGCATGTGCTACGGATTTTTTGCTTTAAAGAGGAAATAAAAATCTAGCTATAAACAGGAAGGAAATCTTATTCTTTCTCTTATTCTTCTGCACATTCTAGCCAACTCTTTTTGCTAACCTATGCTGAGTGAACTTTAAACTAAACCAGGAAAAATGTTATTGTAAATAAAGTGATCTTTTTCTCAGTGGGTTGCTTTTTATCTGGGTTAGTTCTCTACAAACGAGCTTGAAGTGTACAAGTGCTAGTAAAGCATGGGCAGGCAAAGCCAAGACTGTCTCTTCCAGCAAAGAATCACACCTGGATCAGCTTAGAACAAAAGCCAAAATGCACCATAGGATGGTTACTGATGGCATCTTTTTCTCAGATCACCTGCTAATCAAGCACAAACCAAGTTTCATAGCAAAGTTTGCTAACTAGTTTACAGAGATGGGAGATTCTTCTAAAATATTTGAGAAACTCTAGGTCATATTTGGAGGCGTACCTTAAAGTTTAGGTTTTGGGGTTTTTTAACTGTAACAGCAAATCAAGCTTTGTATACACTACTGTAATAGAAATCTCAACGAGCAAGGTTAGGAGCAAGACTCCAGCTGTCTTGAGTGATGCATTTCTGATATGCTTTGATCCCTTGGGAAGGGAACAGATCTAGGTCATGGTATGGATGGAATTGCCTTTCAAGTTTTCCCCAAGCAGTGTCCATGAAAGAGGAAAGTTTAGAAATGCACACTTTGCTCTGAAGAGCTCAAAACACTGTGACCTTCAGTGTCTACCTGGGCAGAAGTTGAACTGGTGCCTAATGTGATTTTCTGTTGCACAGTAGATCTGCTCTGAAGCTTTCTCCCTTCATTATGCCAAGTTGTGATCAGTATTTCTGAAGCACTCTGTGAAGCCTAAAGAAGGCCACAGTCCCTCACCTGAGCTTTGGTCTGCAAGCAAGTTAAACATTGCTTCCAATTTGAATATTTTTCAGCAACAATTGCTCAAGTTACTTTTGTTCACTGCATTTTTTCAGTTCATCTCATAGAAGTGAACATCAAATTCAGTCAAACATAAAATTACAGGAGTGGAGAGGTCACAGATTGAAAAGACCCATTTAATGGTTGTGCTTTGCCATGCTCCAGGAGTGGTTACAGACAGAGTTAGACATGGCTTTGCAAGCAGGCTTAGTACACATTAGGAGTCTACTGTGGCTGACTTGGAAAGGGGTGAAAGGAGAGCTGTTTATATCAAAGAACTGAAATCATGTCCTCCCAAACAGAAATCCCTGCACTTTTGGATTCTTGAGCTGGGTCACTCAGTAACTGGCAAGTCTTACCACTCTAAAGATGCAAACCCACCACCACACACCCATGCTTGAAGTTTACTTCATGAAAGATTTGAGAGAGGCTCAAAGCAGTCATTAGTGGCAGCCTCCAGAAGGAGACGCTTGAACGCTGTCCAAGAAAGAAGATATGAACTATAGACAGGCAGGCATCAAGGCAGCAGGGACATGGTAGAATTATAATTCCCAGTTATTTGCAGTTCAACACTGCCACTACACAAAAAATAAATACATTAAAATAAACCCTGGGCTTCACAATAATACTGGATTGCTAGAATACAAATTCCCGCTCAGAGAACAGAATGCAACAAAAGGTTTCATATTTCCACATTGTCATGTTAAAATCAATCATTACTAACAAAACCCACATGTGGCGAAGTGCAAAGCTAAAATACATTCACTACAAGGCTTGGACATTAAGCTAATCAAGAGGTAGTGCAGAGTGCACAGCAGAGTTGATGCCTCCCTCCCCAGAGCCTGCCAGCAGTGTCACAGCTGAAACACTGTCTTAGAAAAATTCCAGCCACTGGCTCTGCTCTTAACCATCGCATCCAGCAAAATCATTTCGGAGCCCATTCACATAATTTTTGAGCGACCACTCTGCTCAGGAGCAGGAGGACTGTTTTCTTGCTCACTCCTGAACAGAGTCCAGTTAGCTCAAAAATATTTCCCTGGTTACTGCCATTGGAGACAAACAGTGAGCCATAGCAGCCATCACTGCTGCCAGCAGCACTCCGAGTAGGCGCCTCGGTAACAGGACAAATACTGCTCACAGCCAACCTCTCTGCCTGAGGAGACCCAGCCACCTCTCCAGCAGCCTCCTCCAAGCTGTCACCACCATGTCAGTTCAGATACCCATTAGAAAAAGCAACACAAACGCCACAAAGAGTGACGCCTCCCTCCCCTTTAGACCCTTCCACACACTCACAAGCATGTGCTCTCCCTTGTGTCAGACTGGCTTCTTCGCTGTCCCTCTGTGGTAATGAGTTCACATGAGGCAGCGGGGAGGGATGGAGAGAGACAGCCTTCTGTGGAAGCAGTTCTGGATCTAACCAACAGTGCACCAAGGAGTGGACACTTTCCTGGAGGGGACTGCACAAATTGCTCATTAACTGCTTCAATGCAAACCACAACAGAGACCTCTGACACACACCATACCCAGGCTTTAACCCTCCCCAAGGTACAGCTGCTTCTTCCCTCCCAGGCAGCTCTCCAGTCAGACCCCTCAATGCTTCGGAGACATTCACAACTTTGCGTAAATAAAAGGTACAGTCCAACAAGAGATAAAACAGATTCACTTGCTCAGACTAAGGCATGGAAAGTGCTCTCATTAAAATAACTTTAAATAGTAGAGTATTCAGGGCCAAGGGAAACCAACAGCACTGCTGTGAATAGCTATCTTGGAGTACTATCCCAAAGGCACACCCACACACCAAAGCACAGCGCTGTTATTTAAAGACAAAAGGAGAAGACTGCACAAGACCTGTGACTTTGGCTGGAAACGTGACAGCTCTTGAATAGGGGAGCAACCAGCTCTGCAGATGTAGTTCAACAAATACTTCAGGACACAAGTTTGCACAGTGCATTAACGGAGTACACAAGTGCTTTCCCGTTGGCGTGCCAAAGGTAACATGGCATCTCTAGCTGTCTGAAGCAATGCTGGGTCATCGTTTTAGCACTGGATTTATTGATGAAATTGTCCCTTTGCTGTCACAAACTCCAGCAGTTCAGTAACTTTAGACACAAGTCACTGTTTACCTAGAGTATAGCAGAGCATCTATTCCCTAGGATGCTTGATGTAGGAGTAACATCTTATTTCTCCTGCTATCAGTCAGGCTCAAAAAAGAGAAGTGTGATTAATTTTATAGATAGGAAAACTGAGGCACACAGAGGAACTCATGCCACCAGCAGCCTGTTTCTCCCACCTGTAAAATGAGAAGCAGACTGAAGTGGTCTATACAGACAGGCTACTGGAGCGGAGCTGTCTTCAGGATAACACACATGGTGTTTCATCCTTTCCCCATCTACTAACCAACACAAATTATGACATTTTAGCATAGCATGAGAAAACTAACAGGATTTTATATGTGGTTACAGATGAATGCCAAACGGATTTACATCATGTGCATGCTACATACAAGATACGATGAGAGCTTAAGACACCTGTAGTGTTATAGACAGGCACTACTAAGTAGATCAAGAGAAGCAGGAGAGTGGCAAGATCCACTGTATATTTTTATATTGCACTTTTTCTCCCCAGCCTCTCCTAAACTGCATGCTAATCGAATGAATTTACCGGTTGTACTAAGTGTGCAATGTTACTCTGCTCCCTATACTGATACAAATGTCCACATGTCGATTTACAATCAAATTCTGTCTCCCATTGCAGTCACGATTTGCTCTCAGAAGGGGAGGCTATGGGTGGGAGATTCAGTTCCAGCTCCGCTTGCAGGCAGAACAGCCCCGAGCCCAGTTACACAGCGAGACCCAGCCCATTTCCCGTGGTTTTGGGAGCCCGGCAGCAGGCAGGAGGGGCTTGGCCCCGCAGAGCTACCCAGGCAAGGTCTGGCGTCAGGCACTGCCCTCTCCTGGGCAGCATTCGCAGCCTGCCTGCGGAGCTGCCAGAGAACCTCCAAAGCATCACGGACAAGCGTCACACCGATGTCAGTGGCTGCTAAATGTGCCAGATGATTACACTCTAAAAATGGTTTTAACCCTTGGTGTAGAGATGCTGCCGAGGTGGCAGCTGTGGAGTTATACTAGATGCTACTCTGCAGGTGACTAAATGACTAAATTCATGCTGGATTTCTGAGATAGAGGAATGAACTCGCCACAAAAAGTGCCGAGAAATTCCTCTCAGTCCACTGCATGCTCAAAGGAGAGATCACTGGGGAGTACTTTTTTTCATAAAGTAGATTGACAATTACTGGACCTTTTTTTGTTTGCATAATTAGTAAAGGTAGTTTCAGTGAGCATCTGTAAAATGTCTTTGCCAAGCTCAAAAGGTTCATCTGTGCCTCTCTTGGTAGAAAAATCTCTCATACTATCCAAATATTGCCCCATCAGTGTACAGCATATGAGATAGTGTTAACACTGATGTTTCAGGTCTTGGTACTGGTAAGCGTTGGCAGTACACATGGAAGTTTAGCTTTGTTTGGTTTTTAAAACTAAACAACTTCAGTTTTTTTTTTCCTAGAATCCTTTAGGTTGGAAGAG
>NW_008606258.1:4365-5868 GCF_000691845.1 Merops nubicus | reverse complement strand
ACCTTTCCAGGGATGGAGGTGAGGCTTTCCTTCTTGTGCACTTCTCAGAGACTTGTTTCACCTGACTTTAGGTACGCAAAATTCGGTGCCTAATCCAAGCAAGCATGGAAAGCCAAGTCAATAGAAACAGATACACAACTGCAGAGTAGTTTATCCTATACATGAGAGGTCCAGTGAATCACCCTTTGAAGGTGTCTGTCTTTTGATTACAGAACAAACCTAAATTATAAGCTTAGAGAAGGCCACATTACTCTAGACTTTCCTTTGTTTGTCCAGTCCTTGTTTTTTATAGCTCTGAGATGCTCCAACAAAGATTGGCAAGTTAGCAAGCTATGACCAGTCCAACAACTATCTGGTGGAATGGTGCATGGAGTTCTGTTCCTCAGCCACATAAGCACTGATGTGGAAAACAGCAGACTGTCCACAGCAGCAAAGTGACAGTGATGCCAAAGCCTGTTTTGACTATGTCAAATCCACCTGTAGTCAGGGAGGGGCAACAAAGGATCATGAAGGGTATATGCCGCTCTCAGAAACAGCAGCTGACTCCCTTCCAGCTTTTATGATGGCAGTAAAAACAGTAAGCATTTAGTTTTCCCAAACTCTTTCCATTATGGCTTTTTTCCCTTCTTCCACTTTAATGGCAGGGCTATCAGCTCTGCATCCCAGCCCTAGGTTCCAGACAGAGTAAAGACCAAAGGAGCAGTGTGAGCAGAAAGGAGGCAGAAGTCAAACACCAGAGACTTTCTAGAATGATTTGTAATGAAGAGACCAAACAGTCTCTTGCAACTAGCAACAAAGCATGAAGATCATCTAGAACATATTTGTTTACCTCTGTGATGTATAATAGAAACATCTGTGAGTAACCTTCAAGTACTGAGAGCTGGTTGTTGAAATGAAGCTAAAATAACAAAAATAATTTAAGAAAACCCTACCAAAACAAAAAAAGCTCTCTGTTTTGTGATTTCACAAAGTGGACAGCTTTTCATTGCACCATGTCTTCACGGGTGTGAATCACACTCTCAAGAAACAACTGCAGTATGAGTCATATAATGGAAATCTCAGTGTAACTCATTTTTTGTGACTGTCTGCACTATAAAGTGTACAGATGCAATGCAACCATCTTCTGCCAATGACCAGGCCCAACAAAAATGGTACAGCCAGCAGGAAGATGAACCAATACACAGACTGTATTGTATACAAAAAGGACGTTCCATGAATGATCACTGGGGGTACAAACAGATCAATCAGCTGGGACATAATCGATGCCATCCCCAATGATCCCACAAAGGATGTGACTTGGCCCACAACAGGGGGTACAAACAGAGGCCTGAGGATGCCCACAGCTGGCATGGGAAACAGCCAGATCACCAAGTTAAACACATGAGAAAAAGGTGCCCACATGGCAACTCTCATCGAATCAGCCCATGTTCACAAAGGTCTGAACAGCCTGGGGCCCAGCTCCAGGAGAGTCAGGAGGTCTGCCCTGAACCAGGCAGCTCTGGG
>NW_008606258.1:0-4334 GCF_000691845.1 Merops nubicus | reverse complement strand
ACACCCCCCCCCCCCCCCCCCCTGCCAGTGCTCCCAGCTTTTATCCCCCAGCAGAGCCCTGACCTTTGTCAGCTCCCTGCGGGACCCCTGGGGCTCATTTCCCTTCTGGCTCTCCCTGCAGGGCCGGCCGCACCCTGGGGGGAAGCTCTAAGGCAAACTCACCCCTCTGGATGAAGGGCTGTGGGGATCACCCAGATGCCAACCTGAATTCGGGGCTCGGGGTTCAGACCCCAGCATTTCACTCCCCGCCTCCCTGAACCGCACCAGAACTGCCAGTCATGCCCTTGATCCAGCAAAGGTTTTAATTAATCATGATTAATTCCAATCTCAGTCCTGTTTCTGGAAATGTCTGTCTATTCATTTTCAGCTATACGCATGCTTAGGTACTTTCCTAAACTAGAATCCACATTTTGATTGAAATACCTGATTTTTTATGTGTTAATACAGCAGAAAATGCAAAAATACATATCATCTGAAAATACAAATGATAAACATTTTGAAACAAAAGGCTTATTAAATACTGACTTAAATTTAAAAGTGCCATATTGTCTAATTCAAAGGCTCTATACTTGCCGACTTAAAACAAATCCACATAGGAATATAAAATTAAAAACCTATAAAAAATGCAACAGTCTAGAGGAAAAGAAAGAAATAATATTGTTGTAAATAAAGGAAAATATATATTAATCAAACCTAAGGAATAAAGATGTTAGTATTATTAAAAAAAATGCTCCAACGTTAAAATTCCACCAAAAGGAACAACACAAGAAGTGGTATGAAGGGAAATGTTTTACTATTTTTTGGTTATTTTTGTCCCTCAAGATCAAAATGTCCTTCCCTTCCTTTATATTATAACCTTTATATTATAACCTTATATTATAACCTTCCTTACATTATAACCTTTCTGGAGTTTCCCTTCTTTTTTTGACCATCTTTGCAAAGGCAGAAGGATTTCAAAATAGATGCTTCAAAGGTCTATTTGGATAAGAGTGTTATTATTTTATCCTATTACACAACAAATAGAAGTGAATCATACATGTATATAATGGTGTTATCAACATTTGAAGCACACACGTTAATACAATGCCATGTAAGCCTCAAAAGAAAATATAGAATCTTAGAATTGCTTGGGGTGGAAGGGAGTCTAGAGATCACTTAATCCAAACTCCCTGACATGGGCAGGGAATCCTCTCAGCTAGACATATCTTGCAAAATTGGATTAAAGATGCTATATGACAGTGCAATTTCTCACATACTATTAACAACTTGCTTGAAGTATCTCTTTCTTCCAGCAAGAATATGGATATTTGAGGATTTCATGACCTGTGTGCTACAACTTTGAGAAAACAAGAACTTTGACCATGACTCATATCTTTAATAGATCTTTTACATGTAATATATCCACGAAATAAAAACTTTACAGATTAATACACCATTTGAATATATTGATGCTTCCACTCCAGGACACTGTTTATATAGGAAAATTTAATGAGTAATAAATATCTCACATGAAAACTCAGGAGTTTGGGATTTTTTTTTCCAAAACTCTTTTCTCTGGAAAAGAAAGTAGTTTTAAAATAAAAAAGCTACCCCATTTGTTCCTAGTATTATTTCAAAAGTAGAATTTTTCCTTCTTACAAGGTAAGAACACCTTTCAGAAAGGATTTTGCTGAGGAAGACAGAGAGGGGTTGTGTTAATTAATTAGGAATATGAAAAGTTTTCCTTACAGTTCATATTAAAATACTTTTCATCAAAACACACTTTTTGTGATTGATGTAAAATCTGTTCTTTATATGTGAACATATATGGCTTATATAAGCCCTACTCACAAGGCAAGTTACATGCTCCTATAATTTCCTGTGTTTAAATACTTTTGGTTAGAGCTCAATTAATAATGAGATTTTTTTTTTGGGTTGGGCGGACAAGATTAAAAGAATCATCAAAACCAGTTTCAATTTAATTGAAACAGTCTTTCTTAAGAACAGTTTTTCTGATGAAACCTTTTTTTTTAAAAAAATGAAACCCTCAATTTTAGGTCAATTGCCAAAAGTCATTCAAGCCAGAACTCTTTGTTCGTGTCCTCAACTGTATCTTCTTTCCTTTTAACAAAGTGTTCTTCTGAAGTGACAGAGAAGTCAAAACACTGCATTTAGAAAACATCTAAACATTTTATTTCCTCTGAAGTACAGATTTACTCTGCAATGGCCAATAATGCTTGTGATATATGCAGAGGAGTAGACTAGAAAGCAGCTGGAGGTAGTGCTTCAGTACACTTCTGTCTTTGACTTGGCTACAGCTAACACACCAATTAAATTCACTATAGAAGTCCACCAAGCATCTTACAACAAGGCTTTGGAAAGATAAATCCCTTCTGTTCCTTTCCCATCTCTGTGCTGAGCTTAGCCACAGCATAATATTGGAGCACTAACTGCATTAAGAGAGAGGGGAGACATTATAATAGATATGGGTTATGTTTTTTTATTGTAGTGCACTGGAGCAGCTTCTGGTAACTCCAAAAAGGTTTTTCATGAAATTTGGTTAGTAAACTTATGGGATTTTTCTCACAACCTCTTAGTCCCAGAAGCACTACAAGTTATGTGTTTTGCCACAGCTAGAAACCTCTGAGAAGTGCCAATTTTTATTTCACTGATTAATATATTACTAAGAAATAAGTTTCCTGAGTATTACCATGCAGCCTTGTCTCTGAAGGTGTTTTTAATTGATGTCAGTGTTACTGGCCCCAGCATCTTTATTCAGTATGTTGTATCTGTTGTGAATTCATTCACCACTGGATTTGGTCATATCTTATATCACTCCACCAAAGCACAGGATGCTTACTGAGTCAGATGTGACACTGCAGCAGAGTGGATATTCCAAGGCTTAATATACAGTTTCATTGGCTACTGTGAGAAAAGCATTGGAAAACTACTTTGCATTGAATTTCATATATAGCATCCAACTCTTGAAAATTTCAGGTGGGTGATAATTGATAGAAATCTTCTATAGTGAAACATTTGAACAACAAACTGCATAACTGTATAAATTCTCATCCAAGAGGCAGAAAACAAAAAAAAATGTGATAACTGAAGACTTAAGAAATAGATGGCAAAACAACCCCCCAAAAGAAGGATAGTAAACCCTCATAAAAAAGCTTGAAGTGGGTCAGGATTTTACCTCTGGATCCTTGTTCTTTTTGCACTGGTATTCTGGTCATAAACTTTGGCACAAATTAATGTTAATTTTCCTTTCTTTATGAGTAAGATGTTGCTAAAGGCTTCCAAAGAGTTAACCCCAAAATTAGCTATTTTAAATATCCTCTTTTTCATCCTCTTCTTAATTTGTGTGTTTGTTTATTTAGCGTTTCTTGTAAGATTTGAATTTGCAGAGCTGATACTTCATTAGGCTCTAAGAACTTCACAGAGAAAAAACACATTTTAAGACTAAAAATCCACAGGTTCTTCAACCCTATTTATCCTTGAAAACCATAATAAATCACCAGGAAAGAATAAGTTTCACTACTGTTGACTCTGCAGTAAAAGTCAGTGCTTCTCTTGGAGAAAACCTTACCAGAACTTCCTCCTACTAACTGCTATAGATCTTTACTCCTATACAACTTCTTAATGAAAGTATAATGCAATGCACAATTTTTAAACTCTACATAAAATATTCTCACCTGCTGGGCTTTGTTTAAGAACATTAGAATAACAGTTAATAAGTAATAGCAGGTAAATATTTGCTCTTTGTCTTATATTCCACTAGTGATCATGCTTTAATAATTTCCAATTATAAAATTTCACTAGCCAAAACCACCTTGCTTGTAACCTGAGGACTTCAAGAATATATACACTACAAAAATGCCCAGATCTCTTAATTTGTTTCTTTAAATGAGGCTTTAAACTGCCATGAAACATTTCCCTTCCTAAGAGTTACCACACATTCTACCTCAAGTACATAAGAAACAAACCCAAACTTTTAAAACTGTAGACTTTCTAAAGAGAAAAATATCACATTTTGTCTAGCATTGAACAAAAAGCTCTGCTCATCAGTGACAGAGAGAAGGATTTTGTGGTATTTTTTAAGATATATAGATTTAGAATTCATATTTAGCACTTTCATTGCACCCAAAATGTGAAACTCAAAAAAAATCACAAACCTTAATGACTAAAGCTGAAGTGATGAGTTTCTAATGTGTATTAAAACAAATATTTACTTTGCTATTGTCTTTTCCTTCAGGTGATGGATTTCTAGCATTAATCCTCCAACAGTGGATACTCAAATACTAGCAACATTGAAAGTTTTCCATTCTTGCCCAGGCTTTACTCAGCTTAGAATA
>NW_008606257.1:12045-35498 GCF_000691845.1 Merops nubicus | reverse complement strand
AAAAAAAATCATCCCAGAGTGAAATAAAGAACACAGCAAATTTTTGATGCATAATAGCATGAGAAGTGTTTTTTTCTTGACAGTTAAAACCTCCCTGTGCTGTCTGAAGGCTGCTGAGGATTGCCTTGCTGTTAGCACCCAGAGACAGCTACGCCCCTACAGCTCCTGGAAACAAACCCATCACTTGATAGAACTAAAAAAAAAAGGCAAAAATCTTTTGTTTTCCTGCAGGCTGGAAGAATCTATCTTCTTGGATAGTCTGTGACATTTCACAGAAGTCCTGTCATTATGGTATTGCCTGTCTCTGAAATCCCTCAGAAGGGTTTCCCACTAGATTCCCTGCCTCAATTCTCCTTCCTTTGCTTTATTTTCTCCTGACTTCTCATCAGTGCTCCAACACTGTCCTTAAACTCATCCTGCCCCCACATAACCCAACTACAGACCTTAAGACTCTCTCTTGCCTATTTTATCTTCAATTAATTCTTATTTGAAAGACAACAACAGGAGTTAGGCAGTGAGAGCTACTCCTCAAATGCCTTCGTGTCACACTAACCCGCTGACATTTCTTTTGGAACCTCTGCTGATTTTGTTGCACGTATTTCCAAGAAGATCATATTGTCACAATCAAATTGTGCCAGCAGATTTTTCTACTCCACTCTGTAGAACCAGGGACCATCGTGATATGATTGTGGACAACAGAGACTGCACGATGGGCAGTGGGCAGGGAGGAGAACAATTGGGTGCTGCTTTTGTTATGTTTTACCCCAAATTTAGCTGGCTTAGAGCCACCTCTTCCAAACCCCTTTAATGATTGTATGTGGCATGTTTCTATTTGGGCAGCATGAAAGACTGAGGTTGATGTTGCATTCGTTACCCACGATTTGTTTGTGGAATGGAACTGTGAGAGAAAAACATTGAATTAAACAACAATTTTGTGACCTTTCCTCCCTCTTCTTGGTCATGTGTCTGTCTCCCATTTCGCTTCATCAGAAGCTGGATGAACATGGGTTAGAAAATTTGCATCTTCTGGTTTGTAGGGGCCAAACTCAGTTACTAAATCAAACTTCTATATTTGTACTTGCACGTTTGTTGTGTAAAGAACCTACTACTTAAAGATGCTGATAATTCTTTGCTTCTTCAGCCTCTTGAGGGGGTTGAAGCTGAGTTGTTAAACTCCAAGAAAGATCAGGTCACGAGCTAGCAGCAAGGCTGAACATCAGCCCAAACTCCTCCAAGATTAGCATGATGTTCTCCACGTCCCCCACGAGTAGAATTACCTTTATGGACTTGTCTGAGGTTCAGGTTGGGAAGCTACAAATGTTTCTGTTCAGATGTCCCTGGGCTCAGCTGTGGATGTCACCTCCCCCCTTGCAGGGACTCAGGCTGTTTTAGTGGAACATAACCTGATGGAGACTGTTGCACAGGGGAGCAGCCTCATCTGAGCAGAAGCCATCTATTGCCTCCTCTCTGAGGAGCTCTCTCAAGACTACTATCATCATTACTCTCCTGCTCCAATTCCTTCCTATTTTCTTTCACTTCCTCCCCTCGCTTTCCCCCAAAATACCATGAAGAGACAACCCTGCAGCCATCTATTCCTCTTTACTCACCTTGATGACACCATTCCTTCCTCAGGTGACCATGTTAGAGACATGAATCAAGCCACCAAGGCAGCAGCACTACACCCTGGAGAGGAATTTCTCCTCCAAGAGAAAATACTCTTCTCCCTTCCCACGGCTGGGGTGCAGATGTGCATCCCTAGACAGCCTTCCCATTTGTAATCCTCTTTTTTTTTGGCTATAATGCTACAGGAGCTTGGGCTACCATGCACCATTTTTAGTGCTTATCACCTAGCAGCAGACAGATGGGCTTTTACACCACAAAATAGCCACTGCTGCAGCAGTGATATCACCCAGGCACTGCCCCTAATGCTCTTGAGCAATGCCTGGCAGCCAGATGAAAAATCAATCTGACGTCTCAAAAGACTAAATGTAGCTGAATGGGGTTGTTCAAATGGGCTGTAGCAAGTGGAGCATGCAGCAGAACCAGGAAAAGAGAAAATGCATTTGCTCTCAGGCTTAATTACCTGGGCTGCAGCTTGCTGCTGGGTTTGGGAAGATAGCATCCCACCCAAGACTCCTGCAAAAGGAGGGGCTTAGGGCTGGTTTCTCTGTGTGAAGTTCCTCTAGGTTGCTCCAGCAGCTTTATCCCAGGGCAGACCACTTCATAGGCCCATATTCCATACTTGGCCAGCCTGCTTTTATTGTTCATTCACTATTAGTAGTAGCGTGGGCGAGCAAGTTTATTTTGCTTGGATATTTTGGGAAAGGCTGTTTGCACAAATACGTGGGTTTGTTTATCAGAATTGCTGCAAGTGTAAGCACTCTCCTTAAGGATGATTTCCTTTAGTCCTGTTCAGTGTTAGCCAGACAATTAGAGAGTAAAACAGCGTGGCCTGTCATTCTTATTTAAACAAAAAAGTTAAATTATTAGGGCCCAGAACTTAATTAAAATAAGAGAGATTCTGAGTCAGTCAAAGCAGAGAAGAATCTAAATCTCCTCCACTATAGGTGAACCTTTTAAACCCAGAATTTTTAGTCAGGCAATTATGTGTTACATATAATTATGTAGTCAAGTAAGTTTTACCAGTGCAGAGAGAGAGGAAGATGATGATCTCTTGTCCATGATGGGTATTCCCTGCCTTGGGCAGGACTGAGCCTTGGAGCACCACCTCTGAGCGAGCTGCTCATCTACAGGGAAACCTGATGTTGGTGTGAGTAGATCTCATTCACTTGGAAATCTGATGGCTCAGGCTTTCTTCTCGTGAAGGTGGAATCTCAGAATCATACCACTCTTCAGAAATCAAAATACTGCCCTCCCCTCAGGCTAACCCCCAAATCAAACCTGCTCAAAGATCTCCCGTTCCCTCTCCCAAGCGTTGCCACTTCCCTTGGGCAGCTTGGCAGCAGTGGCTGGAAGGGGTGAAGAGGAGCTCAGCTGGCTTAGTGCCAACCTGCTGGTGCAGGCTCTTCTTTAACATACCCAAAGTGAGGGGAAGGCTGCTAAGATGTGGATAAACTCATCTGCTTGCTCCCAGAGAAACTGCAGCGGGAGCTCGGGGAGGAGGGTTGGTGGGAGGATTTGTTGCAGAAGCAAAGTAGGAAGTAGGTTCTGAGAGAAGGGGAAAATTTGGAGGTTGCACGAGTAGAACAGCCTGAATTTGAGGTGAAGCTGGTCAGGATAGAGGGGAATGAAGATTCCTAATAAACTTGGGAAGTCTGGAATTTGCTTGGAGGAGGCACTAGGTGACATGCTAGATTTTCATTATTGATACACTTCCTTATGCAGGAGGACCCAATCAATTGTATCATTTAGAGAATGGTTTTCTGGAACCCAAACTGAATTTTTCATGATGTTGAGCTCAGCCTTGCTAAGCTCACAAGTCCTGGAAGATGTTTGTTGTGCATTGAAAGGGATCTGGGGTACAGGGTGGGAACTGAGGACAAGATAAATTAGAATTGGAGATGAATGCAGATTTCTGCAAGGCAAAAGTTTGGAGGGTTGAGTTCTGGAGGTCAGTGGACCACAAGGAGAAAAATCCATTCTCTGGAACCACATCCAACGGGATCAAATCAAACCCAATCCTTGCTATCCATCTCAGGATGTTTTAAATCAAGCTTTGAATTCCTCGCTCTCCGAACAGAATTTCTGATGGGTTTAAGTGGTGCCTTTTACGTTGTGCTGAACTCAGAGTTTGCATTTGGTGCAGGGTGGTAGCTGTTTGTCAGTATTGGGTTTTTTCATATGTAAATGGGTCTCATTTGTAAGATGTTCCTCTCTGGCAGCTTCAGGCAGCTGTCTTCAAACGTAGGCACTTCTTCTAAGCTCTTCTGCACGTGTAGCTAGAGAATACAAGTCTGGAGAGTGAGAAAAGGAGCTCTTGAAATGCATTTTCTCCCTCTTACAAGGCAGCAGAATTCTTCACAAACCCACTTCATGCACAGGTACAACTTCTGTCACCAGATTAATGTGTGAGATTTCTTGGTCTTCTTTATTTTTGTTGGTGTTTTGCCTATTTAGTTGCACTCACAGGAGCAAAAGAATCTCCACTAACAAAAATATACTGTGAGAAGAAAGAAAAGGAAGCAAAAATTCAGAGAATGACCACAGTTACAGCTGTAATACATCTTGTCTCTCCTTTGTTCATCACAAAGACCAAAGGGACCAAAAAAAGGGTCACTGCCTGCCTGCACAACATCACCTTCATTTTCTGGCTTAGGTTTTGCCCAGTCCTCCAAGGGTCCTGCTCCAAACCCCACTGACATCAGCAGTGTCCTCCTACCAGCTTCAGAAGTGCATAACATAAAGGTGAAGAACTGGCTCACAACTCTCTTTTACTTATAACCAGCAGCACATGAATTACCTTTGTGGGACTTCCAGCATGGGAAGCCTACAAAATGAAAGCCAGTTTTGTGCCAGGGAATTTTGATGAGAATTAAGCCGAGGAGAAATTTGAACCAGACCTTTTATGGGTCGTCCCCACTCCATTTTACCTGGCAAAAGTCAAAGAAAAATGATAAACACTTAACTCATAGAATCATTTAGGGTGGAAAAGATCTTTAAGATCGTGGTGTGCAACCATTAACCTACTCTACCAAGTCCAAAATCATGATTTCCCCCTGAGGTAGTGGATAGATCCCCCTCTGGATAAGTTTTAACTACTTCTCCCCCAGCTCTCTACACTTGATAACAAAGATCATACAATAATATGCCAGATAAATGGATTGAGCAATTATTATTACCAAATGCTGTAGGAATTCTAACAGCATTGTGGTTATATGGCTATCAGCAGTAGTCACTACAGCCGTGATACATCTCTAGAAGGTCATGAATGACTTGGCTGGTCTATCTGTAGGCTGGAGCTGATCAACTGCTGGCATTTACTTGCATCATGCTCACCAAATGCTGTCTCTCTTTGAAGGTGGAGATGCCACAGTTGTTTACACATACAGATAAAATCACTCAACTAATAAGCAGCAGATACATAGGGGGTTAGGAACCAACCAGGCAGTCAACAATATTTGGCCTCCTGCACTCTTACCTGCTGATCCAGGGCTGTCCTTGAGCCACGCATGAAAACAGAAGGTGCATGACCCAAACACAAGCCAAAACAACTTTTTTTTTAACCTGTTTCTGCATGAAGTAGAAATTTGGGCAGCCTCTGTGTGCAGCCTGAGCCCGCACCAGCAGATGGGGCGGTTACGGTGTGTTTCCAGTCTGCTCAGCAAGATCTCATTATGCATGGAGCTTGGGTTCCCCTGCAGAGCTCTGAAGCTTATTTTTCATTAGGAATCAGGCTTTTTGGTTTTGTTTTGCAGTTAATGGTGTTATTGCCTGGCTTAATTCAGCAATTGCTGCTGCTGGAGGAGTGTTGGAGGGATTGGTTTTCAGGGCGGTGTCCCAAGGGCTCCATCCTAAGAGTGTTTTGTGGGATAACACAGAGGAATAACCCATAGCAGTATGAAGGAAGAAAATACTTCATTTCTGCTCAGTGAGCCAGGTAATATTCCTAACTGATGCCCCACCATTATTCCTGGTTGCCAGCCTGGGAGAGGCACCAGGATTAAAACTTTAGCAGTGAGCTCTCAGTGAGAAGGCACAGATTTTAGGTGAGCTGTAGTGGTAATACTCCCAGTGCTTTGTTATTTGGCCTTGGAAAAAAAAACAGATAGTCTTTACACACAAATACACACTTTTTTTTAGGTCATAAATTGAAAATCTAGTTTTTTACATCTGGAAGAAAGCACAGCTGTCAATCCTGTTGCAACTACAGGTTGTGTTCTAAGTACCCTGTTATTTATTGTAGCAGAAGGAAGTGTGTAGAATCCAGAGAGACTGGCTTTCTAAAGGTTAATTATGACTCTTTTGGGAAAAAAAAGTGTTCCTTGAAGTTCAAACCTCTCGTAGGAAGGAATGTGCTTTGATTTTTTTCATTTGTTTTATAAGGGGAAAAAGTTTCTTCCAACTAGGTGACACTTCCAGTGTGACCAACAACAGCCAGAGCTGGGATACTGGAAATTTAAGTTCAAGTTCATTCTGCTTGACTGGGCACTTGGACTTCAAACTCCAAATATCTTTTACCTGCTCAAGGCAGGGGTTCTAGCAATCCTTTGGCACATAGCTCAGATGTTCTGCTTAGTTCAGTGACATCCTCCTCCTGCTGGAAGTATTCTTGCCTATTTGCTTTGACTCAGCATTGAAAAATACCTGCAAAACAGCACTGTTAGATGTCAGTAGATCAATATGCAGGTGAGTAAGCAGGGTTCCCCTCTGCAGCACGAGCTGTTCTCCATACAAGTGTGGTATGACAGATCATTCATCTTCCCTCAGATGTCCTACGCCTGAAAAATTGAAAATTGGCTATTTTATTAGGAGGAAAATGCAGAAACTGTGATTCAGTTCCCCTCAGTTTCTTCATGTGGCAGTTTTCTATTAAACCTTCTTGCCTGAATTCTTTCTGTCATTTAGTTTTCCTGTCAAGATCTAAAAATATTTGGCCTTTCACCATAGGAGTGGGACAGGGATATAAGTGGGAGCTACGGCTGGTCAATACAAATGGGAAAGAAGCTCAGAGCAACTTAAATAGGATCCCATAGAAAGCACAAATAAAAATCACACCCCCTTGGGTGAAAAAATGAATCCTAGAACCTCGTTTAGCTTTTGAATCTGCAGGCTCTGTTTCGGGCATGAGGTGTTTGTATACCTCCAGCTTTTATAAGTTAAATAATTAAGCAGCATTGTCTGTAATACTTATTTCTCCAGTCTCTTCAGACCATGACAACCACAAGAAAATTCCCTTTGTATGATCCTGTAGGGAAGCAGTTTATTTTAAGCTTTGACCAAAGGAGGACAATATGTGGCCTCACCCAGAATACCAAAATAACCCTTAAAAATGTAATTTGTGGATGGTGGTCTGCAAAGACCAGAGAGTACTTTTGATCAAACTCAAGACCATCATGCAGACAGAAAGCTGAAACATGTAAAAAACTTTTTACTCAGTTGTTCATGGTGTAGGATTAATCTTCTGTACAAAACCAGGACAGAAATCTGTTTAGGAACATGCTACAGCTTAAACCACTAAGCAGTGCTGGATGATGGGGATAAGAAACTGGGAATCAATTTACCCTACGAAGCAGTTTTTCACCATCCATTTGATTTGGTAGCTCTGAAAGGCCAAGAGTTGTCATAGAAACAGTAAAATAAATCCATTTGTTGGGACTGGATGATGAGCTTCCTTTGCAAATGCAAATAAAGGTCCACTAGATAGATTTTTGTCATGTGTTTATCCTTCCAGAACTTTGAATTTGGAAGATGTGCTTCTGGTTGTGGTGGGTACATTTTTAAATGGCTGATCTTTTCCAAACTGGTTGGACTTCCAGAGCACCCTGCTCTAGATCTTGTGATTTCAGACTGTAGCTTCTAAACTCAGACATTTCAAACCATATCCCCCCATAGGTGCTGTTGAAAATTTGCTTGGAAACAAACGTGTCAGGATTTGGACATCTCAGACACGTCATGTCTCAGGATTCATCTTCCTGCTGGGCTCTCCTCTCGTTTATCAGAGCTGGTGTGCAGAGAGAAGGCTCAGGCTGCAGCTGGGCTTTGCCAGATTTTCAACTTTTAGTCCTTTTTCTGCTTAAAGGGCAAACAGCTGCATAAAAATCTGCACCAACCTTTGGCCCTGTCTGGGATGCTCTGAAATAAATAGTTCAGAGCTGCATGGGAAGGACACAAAAGTGGGAACTGCATCACTCCCTCCAACACAAGACAAAAGGTGGGAGTCAGCTTGAAATTTGGGGTTAGAAGTTAAATATTTGCTGGCCTCTGGAAGGAGCAGAGCTAAAGGCACAGACCTACAGCACAGGTAGCAGCAGCACACCCACCTCCACATTTCTTTAAACTATCCTGGTTTTTAACCTGGTTTTGGACTAGGTGACCTTTGGAGGTCCCTTCCAACCCAGATATTCTAGGATTCTGTCCCAGTGTCATGGCTGGAGCTCAGTGCAGTCTGATTTACTTTGCCTTTTTGACAAGAGCTTTGTCAAAATAAATCCCATCATGAAACATTAGAAGTCTTTATCTGGGAAAAGATTAACGTGGTAGTGGCACCCTGAAAAGCTGGGAACACCAGAAAAGGTCCTTTTGAAAAAAAAAAGACAGTAGACTATGACCTGTAGTTCTAGAAATAGGGTTGAACTGGGAGAAAATAACCTAAATCTCTGCATCTCTTTTTCTGAACTGAAATAGAAGCCAAGAAGCAGACTCTGGACACAAGCTCCCATGTGTGTAGAGTTCACCAAAATCCTGGGACCTTCAATCTTCTCACTGTTTCAGAAAACAGACAAAGTTTGTTCTTCTGCATTGAAAAGTCAAAATTGAGTCCTTTGAAAATCAAAGTCTGGGCTCCAGTTTGTGTGCAAGCTGCACAGATGAGTCCTGGGATGGGAGAAAACTTTACCTGACTGAACAAGTGGCTTTGAATTGGTGAATTTAGGGCCACTTATAAAACATTGAAGGTAAAGTGTTTGACAGAGGTCTTGAAGCTAAAAGAGAGCTTTTGACTGAAAGAAGTCAATCAGGCTTTTAGCCCTGATTTGAAGGACTCAAAATTTCCCACTAAAATGGTCTTCAAACTACAGGAGCTGCGTTTTAGGGGGGAAAAAAAATTAAACACAAAACCATGAGCTTGTCATTTGAAAAATAAAATATTTTACCTTCCTGCCAAGCCCTATTTCTGCCAGTCTAGCAGCATAATATATAGATCTCATATAGACAGGAGAAGATAAGTAAATTTAGAAAGTCTGCTTAAAAAGCTATAATTCCTTGTGATGTAGAGTAATAATAAAACCTGGAGAGAGTTTCATATTTCTAATTTATGCCCAGTGACTAACACAAAGGAAATGATTCCCCTCCCTTGGACTTCTAGAGAGCCTCAGCAAAACACATCCCTTCATTCATTCAGCCAGTTTTACAAATGCAGGTCTTGTGAAACGCAGCTGAAATGTCTTGCAGGAAATATTTGCATCATTTTTTTCTTCCCTTTTCCTACAGTTCTCAATTTTAGAAGCAAGTCCTGCCGAGGTGGCTTTTTCATTTCAGAGAGGAAGGTGAAAATAAGTACACAGAGAGGGATGGATGGGTTTGAAGTGGACAGACAAGAAAATCACGTGCTGTTTCCCAGGACTCAGCTGCATCTCTTTGAGTTTTAAATATTCAAAATGTGCTTTTTTTCCCCCCTTTTTGCTTTTGGTCTCTACATGGCTGTGGCTCTTGGCATGGTCTGGCCAAGGCTGAAGGCAGCACTGATATTGCAAGAGCCATCCTCCTGAGACCTCTTCCCCAGGCAGAACCACAGCATCCAAAGACTTCTTGAGCAACTTGCTCTTGAGAGGATTTCATTCCAGCATTTTAGAGGAAGAAAATTTGAATATGTGTTGGAGAAGCTTCTTCATTTCGAGGCTTTCTCCTTTTAATATTTAAAATGATAAATTAAAGATAAAGTTCACCTCTTACTGACGTGCCAAACTACTTTCATGAGAGCTACCCTGAGTTCCACAGTGAAACTATTCCTTTTACTAGGGGGATGGTGCAAACTGTGATGTTTCCTTTGAAATTTGCTTGTTTCAGGGATACCTAAGTATCAAAACCATATATATAGGTATAAAAACTGGAAGATAACTCAATTATTTGCTATGCTAACAGCAGAAAGCAGCCACAGAGAGAGAGAGAGAGAGAGGGGACAGTGAAACCACATTGCTTCAGGTAAACATCTGGCATATTCCTGAGAAACTCTTCCACATCTGTCTTCTGGGAGAACTTCTGGGGGGGATTTTGTGTGTTTGGGTTTGTTTTTTTTCTTTGCAGCTTTAACAACTGCAGATATTATTTGAATTTGGAGGATGCTTAAGGGGGGGAAAGGCAGCTGACAAATTTTAATCAAGAAACCACTTGCATAACGAAGGAGACAATGGAGCAACCGAAGGGAGGCAACACCATCTGGAGAAAAAGATTGATGGCTTATTGAGAAGGCAAAGGCCTGTGACAAAACGATGTCTCTGGGCTACATAATTAACTTGGTATTTTATTTCTTTATGGTGTGGGAGCCGGGGGTTAGTTCCGAGACCACCAAAACTCCTGCAACACTCTCTGAAAGCTGGGAGGAGAGATGTGCGTGGCTTAAAGCTGGGCCCTTTATTTCCTGGAAACAAATCTCTTTATCTGAGTTTCCTGGAAACAGAGTCAGCTGCAATTACTCACTTTGTGTCAAGTTTTCATCATCTGCTTTATTTCATGTCTCTCCCGGGCTTGCTGCTTCCAAACAACCCCGTGGTTTGGCCAATGTCACAGCTGCTCTTTGTGTTTGTCATAGCCCAGTGACCTGGAACAGCAAGAGAAGACCAAAAAAACAATAATTAGGCTATTCCAACCCATTTTTTTTTCCAGTATAAGTCAAGATTTCTCTGTGTCCTTATTCAAGTGTTTTTCTTGTATTGATCATTGCTTTAATGGGCTGCACTATGCTCTGTGAAACATCCCCATGACATAAGAACTTTATTTCCATTATTATGGGGAAAGAAGGGAGTTGGTGCCATCCAATTATCATCCTGATGATATTCTTTCTCCTTTTCATTAAGCTAGAGCAGAGAGTTGCCAGAATGAATTGCTATGGGAAGAGATCTAGCCTAATTTTCACCAAAAGTAATCTAGTCTTACCAGGAACACAGGAAAGATGTTTTTATGAAATGAAGTTCTGTTTCCTCTCTAGTATTTATCTGATGTGGATTTTGTGAACTGTGTGCTAAATAACCTTTTTTTTTTCCCCCTTTTTACATCTTGATTTCTCCCACGGGCTCTTTTCTTTCGAGATGGAAAATGTGTCACTTGTAACAACTGGTGAAAGACAGATAAAAACCACATTTTGTGCCTATAGTGCTGAAATATAGGTGGGTCTTAGGCATGTCTTCACCATGCTACTTCAATATTCAATCCCATTGAAGCTGATTTGGGGAATCTCTGATGTCTGAGCCATTTCCTCAGGCTTTGAGCAGTGTTACAGCCTTTAAGCTACACATAAAACTGGAGAAACAAAAGCCCAGGGAGTGATTGAAGGGAATAGAAGAATAATAGATTCTCATAACTACAGTGGGAACTATTTGCCATATAAAAATGTAGGAGGCTCTTCACCAGGTAACAACTGTTGTGTGTATTTCTGGGTCTGAGAATATAGATGGAATGGTTTGGGGAGCAAAAAAGCTTTTCACCTAAATGGGATCACCAGAGTTACAAGCCTGTGCACGGTGAAAATCAGAAGCTTCCACTGAGTTTAATGGGGAATATCTAATTCCCAATTTCTGTGCTGGGTGTGAAATTGTTGTGCTGTGTTAGCAGAGAGCTGATGTGAGATAGCAGAGAATAAGCCTGACAGATTTTACTCAAGTTCAATCTTTTCCTACACGAGAAACACATCTAACATGAGCCATCAGAAATAAAATCTCCCCGAAATCCCTGAGGCTGTTGAAGGTAGAAGTTCTTTACTAGAAAAACCTGCATTTATTTCCAGCACAAGCAAATGTGACTTTTGTGGTTTGGACTCAGACTTGAGCTGTAGCAGCTCATCCATCAAATGGGGATTTCTGCCCAGCTTGGAGACACTCTCCCAGTAGCATCCCCTGGTCCAAAGAGTGAGAATAGAGATTGTACTGATCCTGAGGACTGCCCTGACCCAGGTGCAGGACCTTGCACTTGGCCTTCTTGTGTGTCACCAAGTCCACATGGGCCCATTTCTCAAGCTTGTCTAGGTCCCTCTGGATGACATCCTGTCCCTCAGGTATGTCAACCACACCACTCTGCTTGGTGTCATCTCCGAACTTGCTGAGGGTGCCCTCAACCCACCCTTGTGTCATTGATAAAGGTATTAAACTGCACTGCTCAGAGTATGGACACCACTCATCATTGATCTCCATCTGGACATTGAGCCCCTGACCATTACCCTCTGGGTGTGACCATCCACCAAATGGCCTGTGCCAAAACAAAATCCATATCTCCAATTTAGAGGGAAGGATGTTGTGGGGGGGACCATGTCAGAGGCCTTACAGAAGGTCAGATAGATGATATCTGTGGCTCTTCCCTTAACATGGTCACTCTGTCATGGAAGACCACGAGGTTGGTCAAGCAGGACATGCCCTGGGTGAAGCCACACTGCTGTCTTGGATCACCTCCAAATCCTTGACATGGCTTCTAGGAGGATCTAGAAGCATGTTCCATGATCTTCCCATGCACTGAGGTGCAGCTGACAGGTCAGTAGTTCCCAACATCCTCCTTTGGACCCCTTTTAAAATAATGGGTGCAATGTTTCCCTTTTTCTAGTCAGTGATGATCTGATCTCATGAAAAGTGGTTTGGTTTTGGCACAACCACCTCTCTTTAGCCCCAAGCAAGAGCTCCTTTGAGCTGTGAGTGGGTGTCTAAAAGAGAACACAGAAAAAAACAATCAAGGTCTGACAAAACAAGTGATAGAAGACAGCTGGTGGTGGCCTTGGTGGGAAGGATGAAATGGGAGGAAGGGGTTTCCTCAACCCTTCTTGTGTCCCTCTCACCAGCACTGCCAAACCTCCTCCATGGTGGGACCTGCCAGCCTGAGGATCTCCTTGTAGCTGTGCTATCTCCTTGCTCACAGGTATCTTTTTAAAACAAATCAACATCCTCATTGGTTGCCCTTGAAAATTTAAGTGCTTTTGTTCTGAAAAAAGGTTTTTCTCCATGGGTTTTACTTCAGGTTCTCAACAGTGGGGTCCAGATGATGCTTGTTCCTTCCTATGGAAACTCATAGATAATGAAGTGATGCACAGCTATAAATCTCTTTCTTCTTCCTCTTCTTTGCAGAAAGTAGAATGACAAATAATCTGGTTCTTGCAGAAAAAAAAATTGCTTTTCTTTTTCACATACATCTTCAGAAGCTCTTGGGAAGGCACCTTCCCTTGTCATTCACCCAATGGGAAAGTTTGGGCTGCTTTAGCACTGGAGATCAAGAAGGTGCTGGAAATTACATCTTGTGTTTTCTTTGTGTTGTTGTGAGGTGAATCATGAGAACTCTTTAATTTTTAAACCCTTTCAGCCCTTTTTGCTGGAAATGGAACACTGATTTCCCATTAGAGGAAGGCCTGTGGAAAGATGTAATCCCACATTCAGCCATTCAAAGATGTTTTGCACGCAGGGTTGCTAGTGCCTGAAATGTCAACTTCCCTAAAGCTTAAAGAAGCACTTCTGAAGCTCAGGTTGGTGCTGTATAAAATGGATTCATAAAAACATTTGTGCAGGTCAGGCTGAGAGGCAGCCAACACCTCTGCAAGGTGAGAGTGAGCAAGGTAGTTGGCTCAAGGAGGAGAATTGCTCTGATTTCCTTTTGAGAAACCTGATAATTACATCATGCTGTTAATTTTAGGCAGATAATCAAGTGGAACAGTGGGGTAACGAAAGCAGCCTGCACAAGCTGAGCTCTGGGGAATATTCACCCAGCATATGCATGGTAGGCTATACATCTGAGCCAAACTCACACAATCCACCTGCTCCTTGACTATGCCTTAGATTTTTTCCCCCAAGAAGCAAATTTGGCTCTATTGGCAAAACAGAAAACACAGTTGGAAACAATTTATCTCCTCATCTACCCTTTACTTGTTAAATTCCTGGAAAGTGCTAATGCCATCATCTGAGCTGTAGGAAGGAGGAGTTTGACGTGTGTGCTGGTATTCATTTGCTCTCCTGCAAATGTTCTGTGTGTTTATTCTACAGTGCAATTCCCTAAAAGCTTAAAAAAAAACCCACTCTGGATTTGGCAACATCGTTGAGCATGTTCTAATAGGCTACAGAGAGTCTTGAAGGTTTCTCTGCTTGGAAGCCTTGAAAGCTGCAATAGTGTTGGCGTGGTTTTGGGGGGCAAATAAGAGTTGAAGGGACATCTGGGGGCATCATTTTTGTCATGGTCAGGGTCTCAGATTCAGATATTAGGGACAACGTGTAGTTGGTTCCAGATCCAACATGTAGGTGGTTCAGGTTTTGCTAGTGTAGTCAAGAGGGAGCAAACTCAACCCCTCCTCCCCAAAAAAAATCAAGATAGTTAAAAGGGGGCAAACTCAGCCCCCTAAAAAGTCAAAATAGTCAAGAGGGAGCAAATTTAGCCCTCCCAAAAATGAAAATATGTAATTAATCCTACAAGTGGCATAATGAATTAGAGAAAATAGGGCTTTATTAGAACCTACCATCACTTGTACAAAGAAGAACTTGAAGAGCTGTTCATACCTTTCTCAGTTGCTATTAAATGTTATTGTCTGGCTGCAGCCTCTGTTTTAGGAAGCCCCTAAATTCCTTTTTGCCAAAGGCTTGGAAATCCCTTGAGGGGAAAGAAGCTTTCCCCATTCACCCTATTTCTTTCCTTCCTCCCTGAATATCCTCCCTCCTGGCTATGCCCAGGGACTTCTTTTCCTAATAGTATGACTTCTGGGTGATGAGAAACAAAACCAAGTGGGGATTCTCTCAGTCTCTGAGATGCTGGTGAAGTACTGGCTTTAATGAGACATGCTGGAAGTGAAGCATGTGCCAAGGACCTTGTTGAACCCAACTGCTTGTGGCACAGCAAGAGGCTGTCAGGTTAGGGGAGGATTTGTGGGAGTGGGAGAAGAGCTTTCTGCCTAGCTCCTCCATCTCTCACAGCCTCATATGGATGAATTTAGGACCCCAGAGAAAACAGAAAAGCTTTTCTAGGAAAAAAAATCTTTTCTTCTCGAATGAACAGATTAAGGGTTGATAAATTCAGGCTGATTGTCAGCTTAATGAAGAATATAAAGATCACAGGGAAAAAATGGAGCTCTTTTAGGCTTACAGGGTCTGATTAGAGCAGTCATCTGGAAAGCAGAAGCTAGGATGGTGCTTCTCTATTTCCAAGAATAGATTAATAACTAAATTGGTTGTTCTGTTATAGCCTTTTTAAACAGCTACACTTTTTCTCCAGTTATTATGCCCTAGGTATTGTCTGAGTGTGTTTTCAAAGGCTGCTGCTCAGTCTGGAGATCAGGAGGTAGTCAGGCTTCATTCCAGTTGCAAATGGGACTTTTCAGACCCTGCCCCTTCAGAGGCAGCTGGAGCCTCTCAGCAGTGTGGGGTAGCAGTTGGGGAGGTAGAAGGGGACCTTGAGGGAGCTGGGGTTTCTCTTCCTCCTCCATAAGAGGGCCAGAGATGCTTATCTAATAGGAATTCCATGATTATCATAGAATCATGGACTGATTGGGTGGGAAGGGACCTTTCAAGGCCATCTAGTCCAACCCCCCTGCAGAGAGCAGGAACATCTGCAGCTAGAATAGGTCACTCAGAGCCCCATCCAACCTCACCTGGAACATTTCCAGGGATGGGGCATCCCCAATTTCTCTGAGCAACCCGTTTCTGTGACTCACCATCCTCAGTGTAAGGAATTTCTTCCTAATATCTCTCCTCTTTTTGTTTCAAAGTGCTGCTTCTCCTCCTCTCTCACCACAGGCTGATGAATCCCTCCCCACCCTATCTTGTTTATCTGCCTTGTAACATTAGAACTTCTTTTGTTTGTTATGTCTGAGTCCAGCTGGAAGTTATTGATGCTCTCTACCTGCAACTTTGTACTCCTGTTTTGGTGCTACTGACAGCCAGATGCAAAGCAAAACTGCTTTCCACAATTGTATTGCCCTGTATTTGTATTTTCTATAAGTAACAGTTTATGTAGCTAATAGTTATCCATGATGTGTGACCTAAGTCATAATATATACACTACTGTGCTTAAAGTTTAGATTTAGTCTTAAGAGCCACCCTGTTTAGCCAAAATAGAGTATTCTGATTCTTTTCACTGAAATAATCTTGTCTTTGCCTCCTCGTTTCCCCACGTTCTTACCATTTGTTAGAAATTCTCCTGCTTTCCATCCATGACCTGATTCAGCAGCAGAACTTCCCTAGAGTTTATTTTCTTTATATATATTGAGGCCAGCAAGTTCATTGAACTGCCCCATGTCCTTTTTTCATTTGTTTTATTGCTACCAGTGAAAGCTAAAAATTTTAGCATGAGGATATTGTGTTTTTTCATTAAAAATGAGTTCTTCACTAAAATGATGTGATTATCTTTGTAAAAACACATCATTTGACAGTTCTTTACCAAACCAGAATATTCCTCAGTTTAAATACATCTTTTTTGAGGTCTCTCAGTCTTTTTAAATGTTCTTTAACCTATTAAGACCAGCTATTAAATGTTTTTCAACTTCAACGAGTAAAAATATCATCGTATGTATAAAGTGAGGTTCTTTTTCAGGCTGAAAGCATGACTATTATCTTTCTTTTTCTCAGGGAACATTTTCCCCATTATCTGCCTTGACAAACAACCAGTCTCACTAATAAATAATTCAGCAGCAAGAGACTCCAGGGCTGTCTGTATAAAATTATGGCATACATTAGCTGATGCCCTCACCAGGCAAGAGGTTCTGGGAGATTTAGCCTTGATAAAATGGCATTGCCAAATCCCTGGATGTCTCCTTAAAAACTGTCCCTTCAATTTTCGGGTCTGTGCAGTTCGAAAGTGACTGTTCCACTGGAAAAAAAAACAAGGACTGAAATAAGTTTGGGCTTTTTTTTTTTTCCCCCTGAAGCTTTGTCCTCTCAGAGCTCGTTAAGGCTGTCTGAGTATCACACTTTATAGAATTCTTCATCTGTTTCAAGATTAATTGAGCTGTTTTCTCTAAATTGTGTGGTGTTTTTTTTTCTTTTACCTTGCTGAAAGAAATATTTTAAGTGCCTGGCAGGTTAAAAGGGAGAATAATGAATAATCTCATCACTTGAAAGAGAAGCTGTACTCTGTGCCCAAACTCTGTGTGGGTAAGGCAAGCCTTTTATTCAACATAAATTCTTGAGGGTCATACTAATTTCAAGTGAAGTCTTTCTCTCAAGGCTCTTCCCTTCATTTGTGAAGATTTCATTTAAGGAATGAGAAATCTGAAAAGAATTAGGACAGGACTTTCACAAGCATTGTCCCTTGAGGTAGCTGTTAAAAGAACCTATTCAGCATACTGGTGCAGGTAGCCTGAAGTGGAAGCCAACCCTGGGAGCTTCAACACCCTCCTGCTCCTTCTCCCTGCACTTGTGAACCTCCCCCTTTGGCTTCTCACTCCTTCAGCTTCCAGTTCTGTGCAGCTTTTTGGAAGCTTTGGACTCAGTGAAATCCCTCCGTGCTCATTTTGAAGTGATGAAAGCAGTGGCAACAAAAATATTCCCATTTAGAGAAGACCTTGGGTTTAATAATAGTCTTATCTTTAAAAGATAAAGTTTCAACAAAGTTGTTATGAGGTTTTGTGATTTAATTTTTTAATGTGAGTAGAAATTTTGTGGAATTCTGGAGTCAAGAGCAGAAATTGGTGTACACATATAGCCTCAGTGTAGAGTTAGATATTAATATGATAGTTTTATTCTGGATTTTGGGGGAAGAAAGGGGTGTTTACAGCATCACATAATAATCATAAGAGACAATCTGTCCACACACCTAAAAGCACAACATCATACAGGTGAGATACACAGAGGGTGGGTATGGAAAGATTGAAAGATTCCATCTCTTTGTTTTCACTAATGGAAAACTGAAGGGATTAAAGTCATATAAACAAATTCACACAGGAAAAAAATGGGGAGGGTACAAATATTAACCTGCACTCTGAGCACAATCATCTCAGTCACTCTCTTCCACAGTCATGTGGAAGCTCTGCAGCACCTGAACTCAGCCCGAACTGTTTGTTACTGTTTGCTGCAGGCAACAGAAGTTTCCACCAGTCTTGCCACTTGTACAGGGATCAGAATAATCACTGCAAAGAAGACAAATCTCTTCATGGAAGGTCCCTTGTTCTGCTGAGGAAGGGCTGGGACTAGTGGAGTTTCCACAGATGCATTGTGGAATTATTTCACTTTAAGGTTTTTTTTTCTAGATTCTAGTTATCAGTCATTTCAATTAATTCTCATCATCAGCTGCAAAAATATCTGAAAGTCTCCAGAATACAGATTTTTGAGCAGTAGGCCAAAGAAGTTATGAGGTGCTCCTGTTCAGTTTTCAAAGGACTGTATCTTTTGAAACAAGCAGCTAGGAAGATGATTTTAGAGTATGTAATCACTCAGGGAGAGATGATCGTAAAAAGGAGTAAGAAAACCTTAGAAATTGTTCATGTTTTGATTTTCTAGGGCATGCAGACCTTGCTAGCAGCATTCCTTTGACAGAAAAAAAAATACTAATTGTATGAAAGACTGAAACAAAATGAACTTGATCAGTACCTGGTTTCAGTTTAAACTTTCTCTTGACACAAAAGTCTCACATATTCCTTTGGCTGTCCTAGATCCAGAAGATGTAGTTAGTTTTACCTGTTCTGGCTGCTGTGAAAGGGTTTGGGGTATCCTGGGGATGTCCTACTTGACTCCTTGATGTAGAAAATATGCTATTTCTTCCCCAAATATTCCCACTTGAAAGTGTGCTGATTATTTCTTGTGTTTCAGAAAGCAGTAAAACCATCTTGTCCTCGTGCTTATTAAAAGGGAATTGAAAGGGGACTAGGAAAGGCTAAAGAAACATTTTTTTTCAGAGTCCTGGTTTGATATTTGCCACGCTTAAAAAGTTTGAGGGCAACAGTTTTGTCCAAGCAGATACTGAAGTGAGAACTTTCCACTGCTGTAGTTACTGAGGTGCTGAAGGCCAATTGATTCCCAATAACATGAGCTCCAAAGCACTTTGCCAGATCAATGTTAGAGGTATAAGCTGCAGGCTGAATGAACACAGCAAAGAAAAATTACAAGAGAAGGTCCCAGAGCAACAAAGTCTATTAGTTTGCCATTTTTAATGAGAAAGATCTATTCTTTCCAAAGCCATAACAATAAAACCTTAAAACATCATCTGTTTTCCTAGCTGGGACAAGCTCCCATCTATGCACCATCACCAGCTGTGATTCTGCACAAATCGTTCAATATTTCTTATTTATTCCTTCTTACATTTTATTATTATTAATGAAAGGGCCTAAAAAATGACAATCAGAGCTCAGATCTAATATCCCTGTTGTTTATAGCCTTGGATTTCTTCTTATAGCATATTTATAGGATTGGATATCTTCTTATAATGAAAGATAGATATTAATGCACATAGTTATGCACATTTCTAGTTGCCACCTTGAAACCCTTTTATTATTTAGCTAATAAATCACCAAGCTGGTTAGCTCTGACATTACCCAGAGTGTGTTGAGCTGGTGGATCTGAAAGCAATACTGAGTTTTTGGGTTCAGGAGCTTGCCCTCCATCCATCCTCACCCACCCCAGGACCCATTCTGAAATGCAGTGTCCTCAGGAGTTCAGAATGTCCCACTCAGTTGCTGGTTTTCTAGAATAGGTGTCCAAAGTTTTCATGTGCAAAATAGCAAATTTTCAGTTTTTTTTTTCTTTTTTAAATCAAATCAAACCAAATAATTTGATTTAAATAATCATGAATATTTTCAGCTTCAGTATAAGGCTTTTTGTGAAGGAAAAAACATTCATCTTGAAAGCTTTTGGAAGAATCATAGGGGTGTTCTCTTTAAAGTTGTATAAGGTTCTGTCCAATTTTATCATGTAGTAATAAGAATTTTGGGGGGGTTGTTTGTTTTTCTCCTTCTTATTTGCCTGCCTTTAAATATCCTTCCACTTTAATCCATTGCTTCTCTTTAAAATAGCCAAAAATTGGTTCTCTCAGTGAGCTAAAAACCAGATCTCCATCCTTTCCCCAAATCCTTTCCTTAACATATTAATGAATTCAAGTGTGAGGTTTAAAAATTAAAACCAAAATGTTCATTTGCAAGTTATGCTGATTGATTAGAGGAGAGCTGGCAGAGACACTCTTAATAGATGCTGGGGTGTTCATTGTCTGGGTTGGGGACAGAGGCAAGATCAGCCTTAAGTCTCTTCTGAGAACCCAAATATTCATAAAACTATTTAAATAAAACCTCCTGAAGCTTAATAGAAAATATCAAAGGGCGTGTTCAGGCACTGCTTGATTCAGAAGATAGTTGTGACCCCTCACCTAGGCAAGATAGGGATATAAGACAGATTGTCTTGCAAATAAATAATGAGGAATTCAGATCTAGATTTAGTCTGGGCATGAAGCTTCCAGTAAGGTTGACAAAGGTTTGTGGTTAGAGGTGTTTAAAGCAGCTAAACAGCTCCCTGGGGTTTAAAACCCCCTCTAAGGTAAGAGAGGGTAGGAAATGCATGAAACCTCCATTAGAGTAATGACTAATAAGTGGCCTAGGCTCTATTATTCAGGAAATAAATGTGCATTATGGTTCTTTCAGAGGCTCTTTGTTACCTTATTGTTATTGTTCTAGCAAACACAAATAGGCAAAACAACACTGCAAAAGGAAATTAGCCTTGGTAAATGTACTGGGAGATGTGTGGCAGCAGGGAAAAGTCTTTTGGATGAGTGTAAATCTCCTCATCAGTCTGTAGAAATTGAGGCTGACGTGTATTCCCTGAGCTTTTCCTCACTAATGACAATTAGAGCATTGTCGTTCTGGCCAAGGCTCTCCCTGGGAGATCCAGACCACCTGAAGCTGTGCACCTCCCCTCAGTCAAAATGAACAGGAGAAGGTGCTTGGGTTTGTTAACTCTTTCATCTAACAGCTTCTCTGAAGAGATGGGAACCTCTAGTCGACTCTTTTTTTCCAGGACTGCATCTGCCAAAAGCAGGAAGGATGCTCCAGAGTCGTTAGCCTTATATCAAAGTGAGGCTAATTACACCAAATTCCCTAAAAGCCCAGTTTTCTAGTTCCTCCTGTGATGCAGAAGGTCTGAAACTCTTGCAACCAGCATCAAACCCTTTGGTTTGTGCTCCCACAAATCTTACCTAAATCTTCAAAGTGTATTCTGAGGATTCCTTCAGCTTCAAGATCAACCTGGAGGTACCAAACCCCATAATTCTCTAAAGGGAGGTAGAATATAGTGGCCTCAATTCTTCTTCTGTCTTTAAACTACATCTTTTTTTACTACAGCCATATGGTCATTGTGTTTATACAACTATAAAGTGCTGCCTTTTGGAGGTAGGGAGAGCACCCCTAAAAATAACTGTGGCACCCTTTTTATTTTATAATTCTTATCCTAAAGAGCTGAAAATTTGTATTTGGCCCTTCAAGGAGTTGGTGATTTTAAGCAGGCTGGCATTAAAGTCATTCTTGTTCAAGCTTTCTGCTGTGTCATTTAATGGAGAAGCTCAGAAGTATCTTGAGATTCTTGGTCTCAAAATCAACTATTTGCTTCTCTGTTTGTTGTTTTGTTTGGTTTTTTTCTCTAGCCTGAGCACCAAGAGGAATGTGAGAGCACAAATTAGGTACAAATACTCCATCATATGTAAAAGTACTTTTAAAACTAGCTTCAGTGGCAACTACACAAATTGTGGCTTGGAATGGCTGGAAAGATTAGAGGATATTTGGTACAGAAATGACCTGAAAACATTTCATTGGCTATTAACTGCTTTTTTTTTTTTAAAGAAATATAATAATTAGCTCATTAATCTCTGAAGTGTTAAATTGCTCAGTTTTCCCCTTGCACATATACACCCCCCAACTCCTCCATTAAGAACAATCTAGAATATAAAAAGTTGAGTAAAACTGCAATTCTCTTAGTCAACATTTAAATCACATTAAAATTTCCTTCTGTGGCTGCACTGTTCATGGTGGGAATCAGACTATACTGGCCGTGATGGGGGAAACAACTTTTTCATCTTTCTCTCACAGTTTTTAAGACTGATGATGCTTTCATCTTTTCCTCCAGCTGAAAACCCTCAGATTTTAGTGGATAATGAAGCAGGTTTAAAGCTCCAGTTCTTTCTTCCTCTGGGGAGGTGCCCTGAGTGATGTATTTTTTCAGTCTGTGAGCCCTCAAGCAGAAGGGAAAGGAACCTCCTGGGTTTTCTTTTTATTTATGAGTATTAATTATTATTAATTATGATTTATTATTCCTCTTTGTGGCCTTGTGCTGCTGCCTAGGCTGCCTGCTTTGGCCATCTCACTGGCCACCATACACAACATGGAAATAATAGATGCTCTGTTTCTGAAGGATGAAGGAAAGACAATTTATCACTCATCAACTCCCTGAAAAGAGGTTGGAGAAAGGTGGGGGTTGGACTCTTCTTCCAAGGAACAAGTCATAGGACAAGAGCAAACAGCCTCACGTTGCATCACAGGAGGTTTAGGTTGGATATTAGGAAGAAATTCTTCCCTGAAAGGGTTGTCAAGCCCTGGAAGAGGCTGCCCAAGCCAGTGGTGGAGTCCCCATCCCTGGAGGGGTTTGAAAGCTGTGTAGATGTGGTGCTGAGGGACATGAGTCAGTAGGGACCTGGCAGTGATCTTCAAGGTCTTCTCCAACCTAAATGATTCTAGGAACTGAAAGGTTTTTTTCTACAGCCACTGTGATATAACATACTCATGAATGAGTAACTAAACGTTGGTGCAAACCCATGTTATGTAATTAAAATATCTCCTTTCCAAATAGATTTGTGGAACAGAAGGACAGGGAAGTAAATTGAGTCAACTATTTGCAATGTAAAGTGTCTTTGTGGTATCTGTGTGGTTGACAGCATCTCTAGTGGGTTATTACAGATGCAAATTGTGTCTAGGCAATTGTTTCTCTCCATCCTTCCTCCTCCTAATTAGGTGGCACTCTTGAACATGAGCCTCATGCTAAACACTTTGCTCTTCCCTTTTCTTCCACAGTCTTGGTTATTTCTACTCCCAGTCACTACAATGATTTAAAAACTGGATTTCTAGCAACTAAAATGATGAGAATAATACAGTTGTAGAGGTGTGGGTGTCCTGGAATGTTTGATAACGTGTGAGGAGAGTAGGACCATGGGGATGTTGCAATTCTGGGGAGAAGGGCAGTGAAATTTTGGTTGTGCCTGGGCACCAAGCCTCTTGACATTCTGAATGAAAGCTCTTCAGAGGGCTGTGAAGATAACTAGTCCCAAGATTCTTGTGCTGGGACAGTGTGACCCCCCCTCCCTTATTCCCCTCCCCATGTTAATACAGAAATGAGGATGAATCTTTAGCCAAACTGTTGTAATTCCTATTTTCCCCTTGGGATTCTCTCTCACCACGCTGGCCAAGGGATGGTGCTCCTCAGGCAAGTGAGTCACTTGTGGTCATAGAATCATAGAATCCTTTAGGTTGGAAGGGACCTCCAAGATCATCAAGTCCAACCATTGAGCCATTAGGGCTCTAAAGTCCTCTGCTAAAACAGATCAGAATCTGTCAGGGTTGGAAGGGACCACAAGGATCCCCCAGTTCCAACCCCTCTGCCATGAGCAGGGACACCTCCCACTAGATCAGGCTGCCCAGAGCCTCC
>NW_008606257.1:0-11719 GCF_000691845.1 Merops nubicus | reverse complement strand
GGGACCGTGACTGGGGGCTCCAGAACTGGATGCAGTGCTCCAGGTGGGGCCTCACCAGAGCAGAGTAGAGGGGGAGAATCACCACCCTCCACCTGCTGGTCATGGGGTAGCTGCTGCTATTTTCTGTAGCTGCACAAGAGGTCTGGTAGAAACACCACGATGCTATGGATGGTTGAAGAGTGTCACCACTTGTGAGCATCCTTTGTAGCTGTGGGACTTCCCTGAGGTGATCAAGAGACAGCTAACCCGTGGGAATGGACACAGGTTCCCCATCTGCTCTCTCCCTTGTCTCCTATGTCCATGAGCAAGCCCAAGGGCTTTCCAATGGCCATGGAAAGGGGGATTAGAGTGAAGATACAGCCCTACCTCTGACAGGCTGGCCACCAAGCTGGCCTAACACAGAAGAGGAGGAAGGTCTGCCCATCTCTTGCTGGGTGCATAGTGTTATTATGGAGAGGTTTGAGAGGATTTCTCAGGTCCCTGGTTCACAGATTCCAACGTGGTGGGGTGGGAAGGGACCTCTGGAGATCATCTCCTCCAACCCCCCTGCTCCATCAGGTCATATCCAGGTGGGTTTGGAATCTCTCCAGAGCAGGAGACTCCACAGCCTCTCTGGGCAGCTGCTCCAGGGCTCTGACAGCCTCAAAAGAAAGAACAGCCCCAGGTCTCTCAGCCTTTCCTTGTCACAGAGATGCTCCAGGCCCCTCAGCATCTTTGTAACCCTTGGGTTTGAGTGTCTGACTTCACCCATGCCTGTATCCACAGTGGACTGAGGTGTGGGTGTGCATCATCCTTTTTCTCTTGCAAGATGTTGCTTTTGTGACGTGGGCACCTTGGTTCATCAACTAGGAGGAAAACTCAGCCCTGACATATGTGGAGAGCACCTGGCCAAAGCCTCCTGCCCCTTCCTGTAGGGGAGAAGTCTCCAGAAAGCTGGCATCACAAATGTTTGTTCTGTCTCTGAACTAATGCTGGGCAGAGCTGCTGCCTGATCCCCTGCAGAAACAGGCAGATGTGAGGCAACATTTTCCAAGTGATTCTGGAGTCCACATGACACAGATTTACCTCCTGAAGTCACTTCTGAAACTCTTCCCTCATCGTTCTGGCAACGGGACTCCTGTCTGCATCTTGATTTTGGTAAGGCTGCCTACTCGAGCCCACCCATGAGGCTGCTTCACCCCTTGCCCCTAGGGACCATGATTCACGTGTGGCCAGAGGCAGTGGCTGAAACTTCAGCCTGGACCTTTATTTTTTTGCCTACAAAATCAGTTCAAAGTTTCCTGTGGCCTTTGGAAGTGCTCTGGCTACTTAATCATAACCAGCTCCTCTGCCCAGGACCCAGCAGCAGTCCCAGGAGAGGCTTCTGCTCTGCTTGCTTTGATTTATTCCCACATTTAGAGGGTTTAGTTGGGATTTAAAGGTGGTAGAGGTTTTTTTTCCTTGTTTTTCTCCTCGTTCTCACTTTGCCTTTTTGTGGGAGGCTCTTTAAATTTAGACAAGGCAGAAAGCTGCTTAGAAGTGATTGTTTTTCAACTGTCTGCTTGTTGTTGCATCTTCTGTTCTTCCTTCTGGTGGGAATTTTTAACTCCTCTCATGTTGTCAGTTAAGTGTTTCCTTTTTATTCCTGAAAGTTCAGATTGTGGAGTTTGGATTCAGGAGGAGAAGCAGTCGAGTTGTGCCAGTGCCTCTTCCCATGAGATTCTGACCCCCACGTTCAACCATCAGTGTGGCAACTATTTGGAGAAGTTCAGGTCCTCTCCAGTGCAGCTAGCTGCATGCAATCTAGGAAATGGAAAAAAAAAACTCCAAAAACATAGTTTCACAAGTGAACAAACTAAAATTTCTCTTTTGCTAGCCAAAATTTCTGGTCAGCTGTTCAAAACCTCCCTTAGGCTCTTGGGTTTTGTGCAGCTACAACTTCTGCACAGCCACTTCCAAATGGTTTGGTGAGAAATGGAGGATGATCTTTTTTTTTTCCCCTCTCACATCAGAATAATTAGTAATAAAAATAAAAAAATATAATCATGTCCCTTAGGCTCTTGGGTTTTGTGCAGCTACTACTTCTGCACAGCCACTTCCAAATGGTTTGGTGATAAATGTGAGGGGAAAAAAAAATCATCCTCCATCAGAATAATTAGCAATAAAAATGCATAATCATGATACATAATTATTGGCATTTTAAAAGCCTGTGAAGAACCTGCTACTTGGCACTTCTCTGAGGTTTTCTGTGTGGTTACTCTGAGTAGTTTTCTGCAGCTTGGCTGTTAAAAGTCTTTGTTTTCTGGTTGTGTTTTGCCTTGGAGACCTGATGTGGTCCCAGAGCCCAGCAGCCTGGTCCCTGCTTCTTACCTCTCCTCTCTTCAGGAGTTTTGAAAGGTGCTGCCTTATTTCTGTTCATCTGAGGACTCGTATAAAAGAGATTTGGCCCTTCTCCTAGGTCTATAAATCACCTCTGTGTCCTTTCTAACGTGTTCCTCTCGAACATCTAAGGAACCTACATTCCTTTGGCATTAAACAAAATCCTCTCTAGTCCCTAAAGATGCTCCTTAAATTGATAATGCTGCTGAGGCATTTGCTTCCCTGACCACCCTGCAGAAGGAATTGGATTCCTCAGACTCAGCTCCTCACTGGAGGCTCTGGCAATCATAAGTCACGTACTCTTTGAGACCAGACATTTATTTGTTGGCTTCTTTTAATGCAGCAGAAGGTGTATTGATCCTATTTATTGACTGCTCCAGGGAGTGTGTGCATGTCATCACTGGGATTCCCTCAGTCTGGCTTTTCCTTTTGTAGATTTGTAGCTGAATATGCAATGGCTCCATTCTCCAGGGTGAGGATTTCCACTCTGCCCTTGTATCTCTGGGTGCTTTCATGTATCTGGTGGGGCACTGAACTGCTCTGTCCTTCTTCTAAGCATATTCCACTTTGTTTGACTCCAGGTCTCCAGCATTCTTCAATAATCACTAGGAGCCAAGATGCCTGGAAGAGTTCAGCTCCCTTGGGTGCCTGACTGTCCAGTGGAAACCACCCCCCAGCACAGTGTCCAATGACAAAAGGTTTTCACCCTGGAGCCTCTCAGTTGCCCATATCCATCACTCCTTTTTTGGAGATGATCTATTTTACCCTTAATTTTCCTGCTGTCAAAACACAGAGGATCAGGGATTCTCTGTGCCTGTGTGGAAATGAGGTCAGACAACTTTGCTGATAACAAATCTATTCATATTCCTTAATCCAGCCAAAATAAGACCAATAAGTATCAATAGAGACATCAAAATAGATCCTAGAAGAATAAGAGCCTCTGCATAGAAGTTTTTCTTCATCATCTTTTTTTATTTTCCCCTTTTTTGATTGTATTATCCTATTTGGTGTCCTTAACTAAGGGCATTTTTAGTTAAGTGCCTGTTTTTTGTGACTTAACTTTCCTCCAGCTTGCATGGCAAGCACTTTGTTGCCCTCACTATTATGCAAACACAGTAACTTGTGTTGAAGGCTGGAAGATTTGGGTATGAATTTCAGGACTTGACATATTTAACTTTCCTGTAAGTCATGTCAACTCACATCCAGGAAAAATATCAAACTGCAAAATGTATATTATGTACCACAGCAATATGAAAAGGGCCTTGATTAGGGTAAGCAGGGCAGAAGATTGTTGTCTCTAAGGACATCAACCACATTGATAAGCAGTAATTGAAGCACAAGATATTGCAGGGAAAAATCTGAAGGATCTCTAAAGTGTTTACTGCACTGAGGATGCAGAAAGTAAAATGAAATACAGCACAATAATAAAGATGTGAGAGTTTCCCAGCCCAGCTTTTGGTTTGCTGAAGAAGGAAGGTCACATGCAGAATATTATGTTCATTATTATTATTACTACATTACTCCCTACCCAAAATAAACCCAGGATTTAGTCTCAGGAAGCAAATCAGTCTTAGACCAGTTAATAATCTTTAACCTTTTTTGTTGTGGAAGAGGCAGAGGAACACAATTCACTTTCTGGAGTCCATGGTGATGTTGCCTACCACATGTCCTCTTATGGCCAAGCCTTGTGATGTTGACCTTGATGTCTTCAGCTTTCTGTGTGTGGCATTTTATTCCACTTTTTTTAAATTTAATTTTCTATTGGAACCAAAAGGTGGACTGTGAGAGTGTTTGGGGGCTCTTGGGGGCACTCTGACCCATCTGGAGTAAATGCTGCTCCTATGGTTTAGCTCCAACAGCAAGGGACCCGTTGGTCCTTCCTAGCTCAGTTAGATTCCCTGCAAGCAGCTCACTCCTCCATCGTGTAGCACTGCTGCCTGATTATACATTCTCTAATAAAAAAGTGGTTTTTCAGCCCCATTTTTATGGCATTTGCTAATAAAACACTCACCTTCTCTTTTGTGCAGCTAGAGCTTTTAGCATCATGGAATAAAATCTCCTCTGTTTTTAGTTTTTGCTTTTTTTTTTTTAAATAAAAACCATTTTCTTTTCCCTTCCAAGATTTTAAGGATGATTTCCTACTGTTGCTGTTATAATTCCTGATATTTGCAATATTTATACATTTTCTTTGAGGCTGTAATTTCTTTCTGTGGGTGAAAAAAACTGTTGGAAGAGACTGGAAAAGGAAGTGGTTAAACAAAAAACCAAACAAACCATTTGGGGCCAGTGGTTGCTGTTGTGATGTGCAACAAAAGTCATGAGGCTTTTGGAAAAAATCTGAGTCACTGCTCCCTGGGCAAAGGTTCATGGCAGGGACTCACTTTTGGGAGTTTTACAGAGAGATGCCACCTTTAACAGTGGTCAGTGGTGCCATCAAATCCCTGCTCACAGGAGATAAATACTGGCACAGAAGACTGGAAATGTGCAGAGCAGGGAATCTAGTGGTATTATCTGGTCCTAGTTGTGTCTCAAGGCAGTAGTCAGTGAAATATCCTGCAGAGGAACCCATTTTAAAGTTTAAATTCTGCTATGTAAAATAGTGAAGTAATTTTCTTGGCAGGAGAGAGTGGAGTTTGACATAACTCAGAATGGTTTGATCTTGGTATTTATAAGCCTGCTTAATGCTTTTTTTTTGCCTTTCAAGTACACCTTGTCTTATGAAATGCTTTGGCTAAATATTAGTTATTAATGTTTTAATTTTCTGCAGCATCCCCTTTCTGTATTCTGACAGCAGTAATTAATGATGTCTGATTGTCTTGGCATTTATGGCAATAAACAGCTCTGAAAGTCTCTCCCCTAAATAGGGGTCTATTTGATTTTCTTTCCTTTACTGGAAATCTTTTCTTTATTTCCTTTATCTTTACATATTTTTTAAATAAGCTTGGCAAATGATATGCAGTGATCAGGGCAGGAGCAGAGTGCTGGTTTCTGAACTAGCAAGAAAATCTAGGAGCAGTGCAAGCACCCAGTGGTCGTTCAAATTCTATTTCAGAGGCAAAGGTTCTGCTTTGTTCTTGCTGCCACTTGGTCTTGACAACAGGGGCTTGCACGTTGAGATCAGGAGGAGGGGAGTTTATCTGCAGATAACATTTATGGCAAGGAAGAGGAGGTAATGCAAAGCAGGGTTCAATATCAGAGAAAAACAGATGTACATCTGATGCATTTCTAATGATTTTAAGCAGAATATTACTTTCAAATGCTCCATGCCACGTACTTTTATTGAAAACTGTGCTGTAAATAGAAATACTTCAGAATTTTCAAGAAAATAAACCATTCCAAGAGATTATGACACCCAGATGGTTTCACAAACTGTTTTAACTGGTGGCTCCTGTTACTTACTTTGGCTTTTTGTGTGTAACACTGACAGTCTAAGGAATTGCTTGTAATTGTTTCATTGAAATTTTGGGGCTCTATAAATTTTGAGTGAACACACAGCACTGTGATCTTCATCTTTTTGTTCTGGGGTGTTTGCAAAGATGAATCCTCTGTACACAGTATTTTGCATGTTCCTGAAATACATTTGAACAAAATGCTTGCAAGTTTTAATTAGTAAGCTAGTTTCTACAAATTAATAGACATCAGAGAATATAAAAGAATTAAAAGTTTAGACCCTTGAGTAGCCAAAGGACTTGAGAGAGGATTAAAACCAGCACAGTTTGTGCATCTAGCAGTAAGCACAGTGAAGAAAACTTCATAGATCTAGTCTGTTAATGTATTACTCCATCAGGGTCATTGTTTTTTGCTGTGTGACAGCAAAATTACAATGAAACTCCTCTGAAATGAAGCTATTTTTTTTTAATGAAGGTCCAAGCCTTTGAAAAAAAGGAACAGGTTTTCTCCCCTTCGCAGACCTATTGATGTGCATCACTTTGACATCAAGTGATTGCTCCTGAATAGACTAAGAACATGAATTAAATGAGTGCTGATTGCCTTTAATCTGAGGAAAACACTTCAGAGGTGTTTGCCTGCCTTCCTTCTTTTTAGACTAGCTCAAACAACCTATTGAGGGACTACCCAGCCCCATTTCTTAAAACCAGACCCCGTGGTGGGTCTCTGACACAGAATTCTCAGCACAGACGTGCCTGGTCCAGTGAGGATCTGAAGGCAATGGGTCATGCAGGAGCCTGATCTGGCAGATTTCCCTTCCATTACAAGAAATTAATCCCCCTGCTCAACAGCCTCAAAATAGAAGCTCTTTTGCCTGCCTGGTAATTAGTCTCTTGCATATTTGCATCTCATTGGCTTTTTCTCTGTGCTTAATGGAGCAGCTGCTTTTGGCTCATGAGAAATGAGAATGGGGATCAGGAAAACGTATTAAATTAGATAGTGATGGTGTGGCTAATAAACTTGTTGCCTCTGGAGTGTCTTGTTCATGATGATCATCTCCTATTTATCCCAGGAATACTTTGCTCCTTTCCTTCCTCCTCCTCTATCCCTAAGAGTCAGAGTCCAGGTTTAGTGCATGAAATTTCCACCTCAACCATCTTCTGCTGGAATCTCAGCTAGCATGGAGAAGTCCACACATCCCAAGGGAGAAAAGTCAGTGATGGAATTCTGAATTGGGGCAGAACTCTGTTGACCCCCAGGTGTAAGGCAGAAGCTTCTTTGTTGAGGGCAGGAGGAATCAACCAGGAACACCTTGGTTGGTCATAAATGGAAGGAAGATTAAGGTAACATGGGCTGTATAAAATTTAGATGAAAAGTTGGAATTGAAACTTGTTCTGCACTGGGTTGTGTTGTGTGAAATCACTGCAGGAGAGCAAGGCCCAGGGAAAAAAAAGCTCTGTCAGTAATGTTACCAAGGAATTAATTCCCTGGTTGCCTTCCTCTGATACAGAAGCTGCTGTGCAACCTCTGCAGATTCACTCAACACTGGACTGGCTGAAAGTCACAATATTTTGGGTAGTAAAAATAATTTCTGGCTTTGTTTTTAGCATCAATATTTCTCTATTTTCCTATTCCTGTTTTCTACTTTGACCTGAAGCTGCTTTTTGTGAGTGGATTGCTGATGGCCAGGGCTTAGGATTCAAGATCTAGTTCTTTGCAGAAAAAAATAGGCTGAATTACCCACTATGATCCCTTTTTTTTTTCCAGTGTACAACTTAAAATGACTTTATCCCTTCTCTTGCTCACACTGATCAAGAAATATTGAAAATATTTTGGCATTTCTGCTTTGTCTTTTGATATTCATTAGGCAAAGCCAAGGGATAAATCCATGGGTGGAACTATCAGACTCATTACTTTAATCTTTCACCTTCTTAGGCTCTGTTATCATGGAAAAGAAAAATGTTGCATGCTACAAACAGTGAGTTTGCTGCTGTACCATAAAAGCTCTTTTGAGGGGGAGAAAAAGAAATCTGGAGGCAGTCATCAGAGAAGCTGTTGTGGAATAAAATGAAGAACTAACTAGTTGAACATATGTGCACAATTGTAATTATTATATATTTTAATTTAGGATGAGATTGTGTGCTATAATAAATTTAAAGAGAATTCCTCTCCAAGCCTCCTTGAGGACCCTTTCTGGATAACAAGGTCAAGGGAAGGGATGGTTTTAAAAAGAAAAAAAAGAAACCAAAAAGCCCTGGCTCCTCTGCAGACTCCACAGACTTCAAAAACTGCAAGAGGTGTGGAAAAGCCCTAGATGAATGGCTTAAATTCTCTCTTTTTTCCTAGCCAGTGGCTGTTTGTCTTTATTGGAGTGGAGACAGAGATATCCACTGGGATTTAGCTGCAGGGGATGATGCAGGACACAGCAAGAGAACTGCAGTGTTGAGGATGCCCTGGGCTTTCTCTTGAAGGCACTTGTAATATTTACCCTTGGTGTGGAAAGGTTGAGAGTTTGTTGCTTGCTTGCTTCTAAATTGTAAAGAGGAATGTTGATGAACATCAGCTTGAAATCATAAGAGTTGCACACTGAAAATCTTATTTTCCTCCTGAAAGGATGGAATTTTCTTGTGTCAGAGCACAGCAGGTCTGTCTCTCCTCACTTGCTAATTGCCCAGAGAGGAAGAGCTTTGTTCCTACTGCCTTCATCCCCTCTGTGGGCTCCACTGGTGCCCTCTCACAGACATTTGGACCTCTTGCAAATTTCTGACTTTAGAAAAAGTGTGGAAATGAAGGCTCTGGTGGATGCATAAGCAGTTCTTTGTTGTTTCAGGCTTGTGCTTTCATGAATTTTCAGGTATCTTTACGACCTGGCAAAAGGGAATTCTTGTTCTCAGTGCACACCAGGAGCTTAAAGGAGGATGATTTTCTTTGAAGAACTGGAACCAAAGTAAGAATATAAAGATAAGAGGGATGCAAAGCAGGATAGTGCACAGTGGGTGAGATAAATGTTTCTTCAAATACAGAAATTCATCTGCCTCATTAGCTATTAATATAGCTATTGTAGAACTAGAGCATCCTCCTACTGTAAACCCTGAACAACCCCTTCTTATCAAAGATCCTAGTTTAATGGAAACTAAGAACTTTTGCTAAAATATTGAGGGGCTTTCCCTATCAAGTTTGCCAATTTATTTTGAAGGGAAAAAAAGAAAGTGGCAGGGGAGGTTTAGAAGATGATGTTGCCCAGTGAGGCTGTGGAGACTCCAATTGGACAATGCCCTGGGCAACCTGCTTTAGTAGATGCTGTTTTGAGCAAGGAGAGGCTTAAAATCTGACTATAAACTCCAGAGATTCTGTTATTCTGTGGGTTTTATTATGACACTCACTACTTTGCCTGCTGTGCAGGATAAAGGGGTAGATGACCCCCTAGACAGCTTTGAAAAGCCTGTGATGACACCAACAGAGATGATGTCAGCCTACCTGCCCTGCCAGCAGCCCTGATTTCTGAGAGCTCATGCAGTTTGTTGTAATGAAGTGGCTGGTCTAAGTGTATTTGCAACTCTAAAAATAACATTTCATTTCAAAATTAGCATATTTTCAATTAAGGCTCTCTCCTATTACAAAACAAGAAACATGCACATTAACTGCTAATTGTTCTGTCATGGGAAAAAAAATATATATAAATTGACTTGACAAACATGAGAATAGAGCCCTCTAAAAGTACAAGAGCTGTCTGTGTGGAAGCTGTGAAACACAGCAAGAAGATTGGAAAATTGCTTAAACATAAGCTCAGTGCTGGAGGAAGGGGGGGAAATAAAAGAGGCAAGATGAAGCCATCAATGCACCACCCTGACTTTCAGCACAGAGCATGGTTATCTTTCAAAATATTAAAGTGTTCTGAAGATTGCTGAAGACAACCTGCTGAGAAATCATCTGTGCCCCTCTTGCAGTGTTTGACTACCCAGGAGGTGCTTGCAAAATACATAAAGCTGGGCTGCACATGCATTGGTGATAAGTGTTGTCAGCCTCTACTGCTGTCCAAAGATGAGTTTGAATTTATTGTGAGCAGAGCTCTGTGTCCCTTCTCCTTAAAATATGATTTTTATAGTCCAAAAAGCATAAAAAATGACTTTGGGCCATCAAAAGTATGGCTCTGTGATGGGAATGCTCTTTATCAGCCTTTCTAAATGAGCCTCATGGGAGTGATGCTCTGTGTAGAGCACTAGACTCCCTTAGGAGGTTCCACTCCCCTAGGCCATGCCAGATTTGGACATCCAATTCCATTCCCCCCTTCCCAGGACATGGAAAAGTGTTGAGGGTATTGGTAATTCACTATGCCAGGCTGTCACTTGTAGCTGTGCCTTGGTATTTCTAGTTTAAATGCTGCAAATGAACGTGTGCAAGACCAGATTTTGAGCTTGGAAATAAGTTCTGATCGTGGAAGGGCATGAAAAATTAAACTACTGATAAAGAAATGGCACATTTTACCTGAAAAACTGCAACCAAGCAAAGAATGGCAACCACAGAAGGATTTTGGGTATTGGCAAGAAAAATTTTGAGGGGAAAACAGATAATCTGGTAATTGATTGATGTCTTCAGATTTGCACGTGGTTCTAGTTGCTACTTGAGCAAGAAAACAAACCCAGGTCAGATTTTTCTCTATTAATTTGTTTAATTTTGCTGGATATTCTCTGGATTTTGAGGCAGAGCTTGTTAAGTGCTCTTCAACCTTGTTACCATTGTTGCCTTTTTTGTTTGTTTTGGGTTTTGCTGAAATGCTCTTAAAAACCCCCAAAGCTTCAATCCAAAGCTTTTGAGACAAGCTTTTGAAGCTGGAGAGATCACAGGCAGTTGAAGAGTGATCTTGATTTGTTGTAAATGATGAGAATAACCTTCATGATCTCTTTTAATGTAAATATAATGGAGACAGATGGTGACATCACCAAGAAATCTCTCTGAAAGGTTAATCTGCTTTCTAACTAGGAAACCTCATTAGCCAAGAGCTGTCATTCTAACTCCAAACCTTGCACCTGTAGTAGAGGAGATTGCCAAATTGCACGTAGGTTCGTAGGTATTAATCCCCTTCTAGGGATAAATTCATGCATTCCTCTCTCCTATCTGTTGCTAAGCATTGGTATTTTAATATTTGCTCTTTGCAACCTAATTTATTAGCTCTTTAATTGAACTTCAATACATTTTGAAGCTCAATCGGGGTGCTGAAATTTTATCTTCTTGTGCAAATAGTTCTTTTCCCTCAGCTAAACTGAGACACACACACGAGGAGAATATGACATGAATGCCCCTCGCTGTGATTTGCTTTGACAGACCCACTTTGGTACCTTAGACCAATCCATGACACATCCAGGCTGGGTGACAGGCTGCACTGATGCTCATGTCAAAACCCCAGATGGACATTTTGGAAGAATTTGGATCTGAATGTCCTTTGTTTGCTTTCCCTAGCTCAGCCTTTAATGATCTGACTGAATAGATCTGTACAAGTTTCACCTTTCTCCTCTAACATTTATGCTGTTGAGAACTTAGCACCCTCAGCACCCTTTTTTTTTATTCTAAGAGGTGTGTTTACAGGTAGCACCAAGAAAAGTGGAGGGCTAGACATAGATACCAAGTGGGTGGGTGGGCAGCCAGCCAGCCCAACCAAGCTGAGATCATAGGCACAAGATCCTGCCCTCCTCCAGTCTTTTCTCACCACACTACCCCTCACAAAGAACTTCTCAAAATACCCAGTATTTTATATATATATTTCCACACACAGACTGGGCTCTGAACTCCTAGTGCCAGGCTTTTACTATCTTGGAATATCACCTTACAACATTTATCAGCATCCTTTCCTAGGGGCAAAATCTCTGCACTTGAATAGGTTGACCAAGTGTTATAATATATTTATTTATGGATTATTTATTTATGGCTTATATATTTATGGATTAGGTCTTTTTAAAATACCCAGCATTAGGTATAT
>NW_008606256.1:0-42571 GCF_000691845.1 Merops nubicus | reverse complement strand
ATATATATTTATGCATGACTATATAACCGAATCATTAAATAGTTTGCAGCCATGAATAAGAGGCCTACATCTGTACAGATGTGCAGGCAGATCAGCACCCATTGCTACACGCAGGTGCCAAAACACCCATAGCTGTGTTTATGCTGTCCAGACCACAGCCCCTGGCTGACAAGGTGCTGAGATGCTTACAGTGATTGGCACTTTGCCACATTGTTTTGTTTTGCTCTCTAAACAGGCACCTTAAATGCTAGTTAGATATGAATAGTCCTGTGCTTTATCTTCATATTCATGAAGACAACATAACTGGTTGAGATGGTTGTGCTTCCACAGATGTCATTTAAGTGACACCTCCCGTCTCTCACCTACACAGCTGTACCTGCCCACCACTACATCTCTCTCATTTATGCAAGTACAGCTGCTTGGGAGCTGCAGTCAACCAAGCTGTGAACTGATTCAGCTTAAAACAGAAACTGCTGTTTTGGGAAAAGTGAGGGGTTAACGCAGATTGGAAGTCAAGGTGTGTTTCCCAAGGCACTTGAGCCTGCTTAATAGTGCCCCATGGAGGGGCACAAGGCCCAGTCCCCCTCTGATCTGCGGAACACCCCTTGCTACTCTTTTTGACTTTTGAAGCTCCATACAATAACAAGTATAGCCAGACTTTTCAGGTTATCTGTAAAGCTTAGGCACTTTGCTTTGGACATTTACATTAATGCAACATGAGAGCCTGTAATAATTTTGGTAAATATGTAACAATTAGCACAGGCATGTTTTCTTAGTGTTTGGATCATGCTGATTGTTAACTGCATTTACTTCCTACTATTGAACTCTTGAGCACTCAGTAATTCACAGTGTCCTTTAGAGCTTAGAATTGAAACATAGCACATGGTCTGTGTTGGGAAACACAGACACATGTTACATCCCACACATGGGATGTGCAATTTAAGTCTAAACGCAAAGATTCCCTTGGTTTCTTCTCACAGATGAGCATGTCAATCTCAATTAACCCCACAGAAAGTTAAGATCTTAATTTCTGAAGGCAGCATAGGATGTGAGCCACCTTCTTCAAATATAGACAACTGCAGTACAAATTTCTTTAGCATACTCTTCCATACTTAAAAGTGACAGGTGAAAATACATCCTAAGGGAGTGGTCTCCCTTCTTTTCTCCATCTTTGTTGAGAAGGGCAGACCATACCATCATTTGTGACAATACTACCTGTGAACTGTGGTATGATTTCAGAGGGTTCTCTTTAGTCATATTTTATACAGCTATTGCCTAATAGAATATTTGATACACTACTGACATCAGCTGGATGGAAAGGAACTTTATGCTTATAATATATTGCCTGATCTAGACCACCGTGTATGCTGTATGATCATCACTTTGCATGTGGTAGTGCAATACAGTATGACTGCAGAAAAACTGATGGCTTGCTCCTGTTGGAGAAACTGAAAAGCCTAATCTGACCTTCTTGTAGCTGTCAGAATTTCACCCTTTCAGCTCTAAAGCAGCCTGGGCTGCTGGGTACATATTCTTTCCTATCTGATGTGTAACAGCAGTGACTTCCATGGCTGTGTTATGAAGCAGAACAGAGGACTGATACAGCCAAAAAAAATAAGGGCTGTGCAAAAGAGCTGCAAGAAACTTTGATATCTTTTATGGATGCATTAAAGCCAACCAAAACTGTGCGGAATAAATTAAACTAAAAAAGACATTAAAATGGTAGGAAAGAGTTTCTTCTGCCATAGGCTTGGGTAACAAGACTACTACTTATAAGCCTGTCATTTTCTAAGAGAGGCTCTGTGAAGAACCAAATATGAAATCTTAAATATACAAAAGGAGTATGCAAGAATACAGTTATCCATTAAAAAAATGGACAGCCACTTTATTTTCCAATGGATTATTATAATAACCTTAAAAAGAGAAAGATTGTAGAAAAACATACCCTGCTATTTTGTCCCACCAATGTCAAACAAGAGTGAAATTCAAAGAAAATATTAAAAGCCTTAACTCATCTGAAATTTTAGTAAAACGCTTAGAATTTTCTAACAGAGACCAAGCACTGACAATTATTTTACTACTTGGGTGATTTATAAGTTTTTAATTCTTGTACGTCTGTTACGAACCAATTGCATATTTAGAATAGAGCCAAGGAGACTATACCAGCTATTGACTTGGCTAAGTAAGAAGTCTCAGGAAAAGGCACTCAACTATGTTGAGTTGGAATATAAATAAGTATGTAGTAACCAACACAAATACAACTCTCAATACTTAGCAAAATTTTAACAAATATGAAACTCTTAATTGAGTTGCAATTTGCAGCTGACTGGATGCTCCTACATGATATCAATTCTATTTCTCATGGTTTTCCCCTTCGTGCAACCACTAGCAAGCTTCTCTCCCCTCAAAGTCATTAATTTTCATGAGGCAGGTGCAAATGTAATCCTTTGAGGAGTCCACCCTTCACCACATCTGAATGAAATTAGATTTTTGCAACCATTATCAAATAATAATACTAGATACTTAATTCCCATAGGAAGCAAAGTTATCTGAATTTCACTTAAAAGCTTGACCACAGCTGATGAGAACCATCACATAAGATATGATCAGAACATGACAACTTCAAATTTCAAAATCATTTACTCCTTATTTTATTCTTTCCAATGTAAAGCCTAAAGCCTGTTAAAATTTCCCTTTGTGGGTGTGCTAAGTGTTCCAGGATATCTCTCCTTTCATTTGCACACAGTCCCTGAGAACTTTGCTGCATTATTGTGCCTTATAAATTTACTGTTTCTCTTTAAACTGACAAGCAGAGGATGGAAAACATATTGATGCTCCATATGCCTTGAAAGCTCATAAGAAATCTTGTTCTGAAAACTGGCATATTTCAATGTTTTTAGAACTATGAAAGGCTTTTATGTCTGCCAGTTTTCCATACCATTATTAAAATACTGAAGCAGGGTTTATCACTGGAGGATACCACCTGGTTCCAGGATTCTGTATGCTATTCTTCCACATTTCCTTCCATGGATCACCTGCCAATGAATCACCAAGGAAACTCATTACCAAAAGCACAAACTACACTGAACAGTACAGCTGACTGCCAGCAGATAGTGTTATTCACTGGACCACTCAAGCACGTTATTTCTTCAAATGCTGCACTTCTGTCAGGTTGAACAGCTGCGTGACACGGTTTCTCATTTTCATTTCTTATTTAATTTTAATCTCATCTGACTCTGGTGTGGTTACAATGTCTGAGCTGCTGTCAGAAAGTCTGTGTGAGGCTATTTTAACAGCTATGAAAAGACAGAATGCGTTTCTCGTTCTTTTAATTTGTCATTTATATTGAAGAATTTGCTTTTTCATTAGCTCAGTTTAGGCATATTGTGTTCTGGATGAATGAAGAAGAAACGGAATCTTTCTGACTCTGTAATGTTTACCACCACTTCATGTCAGGCTGATTGTCCTATTTCTGTCCTGCCAGTCTCCAGAAATGTTCAAGGACTACTATAAATAAAACACAAAGATAATAACTAAGGTGCAACCTGGATGCTTCATACCCAGTGTCCTGGTTTGGGGTAAATAGAGATGGTTCTGCTCAATGATTTTACTTTTTAGCTAAAGCTCTTCTAATTAACTGCTCTGTCTAAAGTTAGCAGCATTTTCATAAACTATCTGGCTTTAGCAGTGATAAGACTCCATGTTTAGAGTTGCTGCCAGGGATTGGTGTGCAGACCAAGGTCACTGCTAAGCTTGGATCCCACATGGAGGGGAGCAGAGAGTACCCTGCACCTGCGTATTCCTAAATTACTACTTTGAATGGCAATATTTCTATATAGACAGAATAACTGATCCCAAGATTCACCAGTGGGGTATTCCATCCCACAGTCATCATATCCAGTAAATCTGAAGGATCAGGAGGGACAAACCCTTCCATCGCCCCTTCTGAGCTCGCCTCTTCCGTCTTCTTCTGCTGCTGGGCTGCTGGCTGCTGCCGTGGCCACATCCCAGGGGGGCTCCCTCCATGCATCCGAGGAGGACTCCGTCCATCCTGCCTTTGATCCCGAGCCCTGTGTCCTGAACTGAGTTCCAGAATCCAGCTCCTGTACCCAGTCGCCATCAGTGGCTGAGTCCAGCCTGGGACCCCCTCCCTGGGGACTGCTCCCCAGCTGGATGTGACGGTGACATGCTGCCATCAGGGGGGAGTTGGGTTCGGGATTAACTTTGTATATAGTTGCACATAGTCTATTTGATTATCATTATTACTATTATTATCAGTGGTAGTATTAAAGCTGTTTTCTTTTCTTCAACAAGTGTCTCTCCTTTATTCCCTTTCTCTTTTCCTTTCGGGGGTGAGGGAGGGGGTTAACAGAGAGTGTCTGTTACAGTTCTGGGGGCTGCCCTGACCCCAAACTGCGGCACCCTTTCAAAGATGCTTACCAACATCGGGTAAATATTTTCAACGACAGCCTGAAGACTTCCAGAATACAACCTTTAATCCTTGGGTCAACTTCTGCCTCTTCCACCTATGCTCTATAAATCTCAGTTTTTAATCCCTGTGCTTTAGACACTCATTTGTATGGATTTTCCCAGGGACTGTGCTGGGACCACAGCAGTTGATTAGCTGTTCTGGCCAGATATCTGCACTGTCCCACTGTGGCTCATTTCTTTTTATGAAACTTGAGGAATGAGGAACATCTCATTTGCTCCTGAACACCCGCTCACAGATTTAAGGCAGAGGTTTCTCATTAAAGATGCTGCACCCATTAGCCAGTGTTCCTTCACCACAGCTTGCAGTCTATCAGTTCAAAGCAGATCCCACCAAGTATTTTAAACCACTAAATATTGCTGCTCCTTAACTGTACTGAGAATAGAGCAGTAAAGCTCCATGGACAGCTCAGTTACCTTTCAACCTGATAAAACTCCGAATGGTTTTATGAACTCTTTTCCTACTGAAATGAATCTATCACATTAGTGCACCAATTTAATATTTGTTACAGTCTCAAGATTCAAAACACTAAAGAGATTTATTTTTTTTACAGCTACCTTTCCATTGTCCAAAAACAACCACTATTTTTTATTTGAAAACCTCAGACCTAGATATTAACGGTACCTGCTATTTTACATTTTTTGCCTTTCTCCAATTCTACAGATATGTAGAGGAATTCACTACATCTTTGCTTAATGATGCCAACTTTATCTTTTTTTGCAAAAATTCGAAAGTTACAGACACTGATGGAAACAATTCAAATGAGGATAAAATTGGAGTGAAAAATGGAGGCTAAAATGGCTCAGGGATATTTTGACTAATCTTAGATATTCACTGACCTGAAAAGCATAGCAGAGTTATGGAGAAAAAAACCTATTTAATCTATTGATAGATTAAAAGCTTAGATGATAGTTATCATCTAACCAAAACCATAGATTTTCTTATTAAAGCAAGTGACAAAACTTGACTGATTTCTCTGTAGGCACAGAGCTCATAAAATACTGCCTTCCCACATATGTAGCCCCACTTATTTCTATAGGCCTATTTAGGTTTATAAATTTTGACTCATCTGTCTGGTTATGACAAAGGAGCAGTGCGGCAGTGTCCCTGCTGAAGGCCAGATCTGCAGCACTTATTTTGAGTGGAACATTCTCACAGGATTGAAAGTTTTCAATTGCATGTGAAAGGGGTAAAAACTGATACATGTTCAAGAAATAGACTGCAGACCTGACAGTCTGTGTTTAGAACAAAGAGGAATGCTTTGAATATAAGGCTTGGAATGTTGTATAAGAGACTTTAAGTTGAAGGAGTTTGGAAAAAATCCTGAATAGTTCTGAAGTTTCATTAATTACTTCAAAGATAGTGGGTGTTGAGCAAAAGCAGCATTATCTTTTAATCTTTGCCACCTTTTCTTTTTTTTTTCCCTGGGGAAAAAAGGTCCTTATGGTTAACTTTTTCTCTCAGTGATCTACTTTCCTCATAGAAAACAAATACTAGCAGATTTTGTTTAAACCAACAGCTGTAACATGGGATGATCTGCATCCACCATTCTAGGGTTTCATCACAACTGGTATTCTTCGTCCTCCAACGCAGCATAAAAGTGACCAGTAAAGATGACTGAGAAAACAGTACCAGAACAGTTCAGGTTGTCCCTGTGGCTAAGCTGAGGCAATATGATCATTAAGTGAAGTCTGATCAAGATCAACCTGGTACTTCTGTGTAAGGCAGGAAGGCTGATTTTACAATTACAGAACCATGTCTGTCGCAGCTGAACTACAATACCATTAAAGATCTGAAAATATAACATCCAAAATCCTTTGGAAGTTACAACTAATATTGTAGTCACATGCAAAGTTTAATTTATAATACGAAGGTTGCATTGTAATATACGACCAAGCAGAGAAATGCTCCTTTCTTACCCTTTCCCTCCTTCCTTTTGCTTTCAGCCATGCACTTAAAAGCTGTGGTATTTACACAGAATTGAATGTCAGCTATTTTAGGATTCATTCCTTCAGTGCCCTTACCACTATTTAGTGAACATATTCTCTTATACTTCAATTATTCAAGCCTAAGCTGCCTGTATTTAATTTTTATCAAGGAACTTAACTTACATTCCCATTCATTTTGATGTTTTTATGTCACTATGACAACTTTCTCCTAATAAATCACTAGTGATTATTTCTGAAACAGCAAGGTCTAAATGGCAGCAATGTTGCTTAAACAAGAGAACATTCTGACAGTTTGTCTTTCATTTAACCTAAATTTTCCAGGAGTGCTCGATACTGAAAGCTAATTTATCACATCGCAATCTTTCCATCTCTTAAGAAAGAAATTCCCCAAATGCTTTTGTATTTTTTGATCTATTTAAATGCACAGTAGCAAAGATTTTACATGTGAAAACAAGAGGAAACAATGCTGTTTATTATCTTTATCAATGACATAGCCAGTGGGATGGAGTGCACCCTCAACAAGTTTGCAGATGACACTGAGCTGTGTGGTACAGCTGACACGCCAAAGGGATGGGATGCCATCTAAAGGGCCCTGAACAAGACAGAGAAGTGGACCCATGTGAACAACATAAGGTTCAGCAAGGCCAAGTACAAGGTCCTGCACCTGGGTCAGGGCAATCTTCAGTATCAATACAGGCTGAGGGATGAAGGGATTGAGAGCTTGGACTCAAGGACTTGGGGGTATTGGTAGATCAAAAGCTAGACATGAGCCAACAACATCTGAGTGCAGCCCAGAAGGTCAAACATATCTTGGGCTTCAAAAGAAGCCTGGCCATCAGGTTGAGGGAAGCAAATCTCCCCCTCTACTCTTCTCCCTTAGACCCCACCTGGAGTACTGTGTCCTGCTCTGGAGCCCCCAGCACAAGAAGGACACAAACCTGTTGGAGCGTGTCCACAGGAAGGCCATAGAAATGATCAGAGGCCTAGAACACCTCTCCTATGAAGACAGGATGAGAAGGTTTGCATTGTTCAGCCTGGAGAAGAGAAGGCTCCAGGGAGACCTTATTGTGGCTTTTTGCTACTTAAAAAGGGCCTGCAAGAAAGATGGGGACAGTCTTTCTAGCAAGGCCTGTTGCAACAGGACAAGGGGTAATGGTTGTAAACTAAAAGAGAGCACACTTAGACTACCTATAAGGAAGGAAGGTTTTTTTTAGAATGAGGGTGGTGAAACACTGGCACTAGAGGTGCTAGATGCTCCATCCCTGGAAACATTCCAGGTCAGGTTGGATGGGACTCTGAGCAACCTGATCTAGTTGAAGATATCACTGCTCACTGCAGGGGGGGTTGGACTAGTTGACCTTGAAAGGTCCTTTCCAACCCAACCCATTCTATGATGCTATGATTGATCTTACTGCTATATAGAGTAATTATTTTCTTATTCTGTGACAGCTGCTGAGCTACTATAAATCAAAAAAGTAGCAAATGTCCTACATACTCTTTTTACACTTTTTAGAGTTCTTCCTGAATTACCCTCTCTGCCTGCATATGTTTATGTACATACACATTTGCATCTGTATCTACAAGATAGACTTGGAAATATTTCAGTGTTTGGCCTGGAAAACTCTCTTGAATGACTTCATTTTAAGGTTTTCCTTTCTTCTTTGCTTTACCTGTTTGTTTTTTTTTTTTTAGTGAAAAGATTGCCATCTTTCTGTGATGTTACAGTAACATTTACTGCTGCTGGCATGATGAATAGTCCAACTCAAATTGCTGGTCATCAAGCACAGAATGTGACAAGAACATCTGATTGCCTGCAACCAGAGCCCTGGCAACTGTGACTCTTGTAATACCCTGCTAGAATGTCCTTGCTGAAGTCAGTTTTGCTGTTATTTCCTATTAGTTATGACTTTATAAATGATGAAGTTAAAACTGGAGAAATCTTCTTCCTCTATGAGAAACCCTAAACCAATAATCTTAACTTCCTAAAAGTACAAACAAAATTGAAACAGCATCAAGGATTTAACTTTAACTATGCTGCAGCCTGACTGAGAAAAGGAAAATTATTGTGATTAATTTACTTAAGACAGTGGAGTATTTTGCTCTTGAAGTCTAGGTACTTAGTATTTCAGTTTCCTCCATAGATATTTAGGGGTTTTTCCCTATCCTCAAAAAAACCCTCATATTAAAACCAAAACAATAATTTCATTATAAATAATGCTCAATACAGCTCATTCTATGTCAGACAGTTTCAAAGTCTGACTCAACACAGAAATCACATGCATATGTATGTGTGGATATTAAAATATCTGCAAACTTGCAGACAATGTTCATACGTTTTTATACATGAAATGGAAATAGGTCGACACCTCCACTACATCTCCCCTATTTTAGAAACAAGAAAAAGTCATCATTCTAAAACTCAACTTTCTTTTCTGTCCCACAAATCTGTTTCTCAATATTGATTTGCTGCATTAAGGTTCTTCTATTGAACAGTATATGGAAAATAATCTAGGATTGTGAGAACAAAACCAAGGAAAGTAAAACTTGTTACTACCTGCCTTCTCATGAGCATACACCTCCTTAGAATCAAAGTACTAAATGGTTGGCCCCACTAATTTTCTCTCTTGATATGCATAGTCAGAAATCAAAGACACATTTAAGTGTGAAAGCTTGAATATGACACAATATAGCACCCTCAGCATCTATATTAATTTACCTTCCTGCTGCTTGTACACCATTACAATATTTACTTGCATACCTTCAAATATGAGTTCAAGTGTTCTTAAGATATAAATAGAAAAAGTTGTTTATATTGTAAACTAGCCTAGGTAGAGTGTAGCATGTGGTAAAAGTAAGTTAATAGGAGTAGATTATGATGTAGTGGATGAATGTAGAATCAGTTCCTTCTTGCTAAAGGTTTGTAGGAAAAAAAAAAGTTTTAAAAAAGTAGTATTTTCTGTTACTCATATTTTTCTTTATGTCATATGGACCCACAAAGACTGATATTTCACCCAGCCATGATCATCAAATCCTTGTCCTTTGATGCTTCTGAAAAAGAAAATCCAGCAACTGTCAGATACAAAGAAAAATATTTTCACCCTCAAAAGACCAGAGGAAAGAAATGCCTGATGATTTCCAACCACCTTAGAGCATCACAGAAAAAAGCAACTATTTTTAAAACAAAATTAATTATACTCCATAACTTTGAAGCTGCACCTTTACTTTGCTGCCAGTGATTTTAAAGTTCTTTATTTAGAGACACAGTGTATATTCCACATGCTTGCTCCACAGAACTGTTGTATAACTAGACTTTTTATTACTCTGTTCTCCTAAAGAAACTCTAATGTGAGGTTGGCCATGCATTGCAATTTTATGAAATGCAAACAGAGGCACAGAGAAACAGCTGTTTTCCCAATATAGCAAATTCTTCCGGGAAATTTGTGCAGAAGGAAGCGATAAATGCATCAGCAACCACTGACACAGTCTGATAACTACTGCAAAGCAAAATAATATCTGCATGTAAGGAATAAAAATAACACTACAGCTAATAAAAAGAAAAATGAAAGGAAAAACCCAATCGTACAATGGGGAGTGGAAGAAAAACTTCTTTTTCCTGAAGTGATCACTAGCATATTACTCAAGAATTTAATTATGATGTATGTTTTTGTTTCTTGCAGGTTTTCTTGGCTGAAATAATTTATGCTTCATTCATTAAGAGAATCTTCCCTACTTCTTCTTCAATAAAACCCCGACCTTACCAGGACCTAAGAAAGCCAGTTGTAATATGCAGTGGTGTTATTTCCTACCAAGCAACTATTCTTGGGCAACCCCATAGCAAGTCAAATTCATCTAACACTATTTAAAACAGATGAGCTTTTTAGATTCATCCTAAAACAGAACATGAAAATATTATGCAAAACAGTAAGTCAAGATATACTACCATATCATATTATCTGCCTGGATAACTTTGCAAACGCTCCCAAGAGAATGTAAAGGAGTATGTTAAAGTCCATGTTGGAAGGTTTCTATAAAACAGATGGCTGGAAATCTTACAATGTTTTTCTCAGAAGAATAATTAAGCTTTCCAGTTGTAAGCTGGTTAGGGGAAAAAACGCTCAACTAAATTATGTTTTGTTTTTCCCAAAGAAAATGGATCCAATGAACACAAAGGGAATTATTCTTGGATGTGAGCTTCTGTTGTAGCAACACTGGTTTTATATTATTTCCAACTACTGATAGCCACACAATGCACCTGAAAATAGTTTTTCTTAGTTTTTCTAACCTATTTCTACCAATTTGTTTGTTTCTAAAGTCCATAAAGAGGAATTAAGTACCTTTGTATGGAGGTTCAAAATCATCAGTGCTTTTTCCTGGTTTATGTCACTGTGAACTTTACAGAATCAGACTGAGATTTGAACTCCACATCTACTTTGGGCTTTCTAGAATTCTATTCCCTGCATAAGTTCTTTTTTTTCCCCAATTTTTAAAATAGCTATAAAATCAAAATATTATACTGAAGATATTTTAGGAAGTAAGTATTGCTAATGTTTATGATCTAGATAAAATTAACCATTACTACTAATAATTTGTCTTGTGTAGAAGTAAGTCACACAAAGAGAAAAAGAACAGAACAAGAAGAAACAACCATGTTGATAGCTATAACATAAATTCCATGTTCTGCAAATACGATTCAGAGTGAATGGTGGTGATAGTACCAATTTTACTGGTGAATTATATTTACTTTATATATATATTTTTTTTTGGTTTAATCATGGGGTATTTTCCCTCCTTGAGAAAAAAAAAATGCATAATTTTCACTTTAGGCTTCCCTCAGGATTTTACACGTTTAAGATTATTTGCACCTCTTTTACAGAGACAACATTGTCAGTTTGGAATTTTAATTTCCATGAGCCAGAGATGGGACAAAGGTATCACCTCTAGAGCCCTGAAAAGCAAGGGTAAAAAGTGATATTTTCTGCCAGTCAGCTGATAGTTTTTCTTGTCTGATTTGCTTCTTCGCATTGGTAATGCTTCTACCGGTTTCTCTGTACTTAATATCTGCAAAAACTGAATCCTAATCTTAAGTTCTAGGCACTTCTGTAAAAAGCATGATTATCACTTTTGCAAACCTCAGCTACACTTTTTCAAACTGTAACAACTCAGCTACATGCTCTAGGATCACCTGAATGCTATTACAGGTAATCATGCTGAGCTTCACCTCAGAACCCACAAATTTTCGTATCACATTACCTAGTGAGTACAAATGCATACAAATCCAAGGAAAGACAAAGCTGTAATACTGATGGAGAAAGCAGAAGGTGGGAACTCATGTGCTTTATAAAACATGCAAATACACATTAAGAAATTTATCACAGATTTGCATGAGTGGGAAAATTAAACTCTGCTAAACAAACTCATGTTGTTTTTTTCTGATAGAATTTTAGGATGGAGTTTTGTTAATTTCAGATTACTTGGAAAACTGAACCCACTGTTGAATTTTCATCCACTCTCCAATCCTTTTCACAGCCCCTTACTACTGTCTTGAAACTACATCAACACTAAGTTTTTGAACAGAGAATTAAATTGTCCATGGCATTTTTGGCATACCATGCGTTTAATAATTTTTTAAAAAATATTATTTGTTTTAATCAGTTCTTTAATGGCAATTTCTTTAATGTAGTCAGCACAGCTTACATTCAAGAAAATGGAATGAGAAATTGAGCACAGTATTGATTATATTGATTAATAGATGTGGTGACTAATACCTTTCTTGTCACTCTCAGAGTCAGTTCTGATTTACTTCAGATGCAAATATTCTCAGTCAGGCTCTTCTGCCCATGCATCTTGTGTTAAATTCTCCCTAGACATCACCTCCTCTACTTTGGCTCCTCTTCCAGAAAATACCAGGTTGTGATATCGTCTTCAAGCCAAAAAAGGCAACACAGCAATGGCAGGTGACAGTGAATGCACAGAGTGCAGGCTGACAGGATTTCTCCATACTAGAGGTAAGTGTAGCCCACCTCAGGAAAGATAAATACCAAATCTCTCCAATATCCTCCTCCTCCACTGCTAGATGTCTGAAAAGTGACTTTGCAGTTATTCAAGCAAAAACTGAGTAAAACACAATTGACACCTTTAGCAATTCATATGGTGGGGCAGAGCTGGGCAGGGAATCAATCAACTTACTTTAAAAAAGAAGCTGAACTAAGCAAAATGTACAGCTGGAATCTGTGACCTCGTGAACACCCCCAGGTAACCTGCATCAGCTACTGTGATTACACACAGTAATCTGCCCTAAGCACCGAGAGCTTTAGGAACTGAAAACTAATCCTGTTTTTGAAATCATTTTCAGACAAACTTCATCTATGTATTTGGACTGAAGGACAAAGCTTCCGCTGTTGTGCTTCTTTTCTTTCTTATTTGTCATGCATTTTTGAAAATTTAAAAGAGGTAACATAGAGAACAAGAGAGGAAAGTGCATTAGATTACTGAGTGTTTTAAGGACAGCAACAGGAGATGTTTCTACACAATCTCTTGTTCTTCTCAATGAAAGGATGCAATCCCAGATCCCAAAGCACCTGACAAGACCATGAAGCTAAGATCAAACCCCAATGGAATAAGATAAATTATGTGCAGCAAATTGAACAAGTGCATAAGCAAGAAAACCAAGGGAAAGGAACTGATACCCCTTGCTGGAAGAGAGCAGCAGAGCACAGTCTCCCACAAGCACAGAAACAGTGACTATCTCTAATCCAGCAATATGTTCATTCCTGCAGCAACAGACAACAGGTTTGTTTACAGAATACCATCCTTTTGTTCACTAACTAGGGAGCACATTTGCTTCCTATATAACAAGACTTCATCAGAAAGTTAAAGGCAGATACATGTGAAAGCTTACAAGCATTTTGTCTTCCCTGCCACCTCAGTGGGGAATCTCCTTCAGTTCTAGTCAAGTATCAAAGAGGTTCATTTGGAATATCCAGCAGAGATATACTAAGATTTACCAACCTCTCCTGACCAAGTGGACTGCCTTCTATGATGAAATGTCTGACCTGGTTGATATCATTTACCATGACCTTAGCAAGGTTTTTCAGACAGTATCCAATAGCGTCACACCAGTCAAACTCAAAAGGCTACAAAGGCGAGTGGAACCCCCAAACAGTGGCACTGGCCAGGAGCCAACTGGCTGTGGAAAGCAGCTTTGCAGGAAAGGACCCAAAGCCCTATGGACACCAAGCTGACCATGAGTCATTGTGGTGCACCCAGAGTGATGAAAGGTCTCCATACGCTCACCTGCAGCAGGGAGAGAGTAAGCAGCAGGGAAGTGCTTCTTCCTCCCTTTTTGGCACCTGTGAAATCTCACATGGAGGACTATGTGTCCTATAGGGCTCTGCAGACTCACAGTCAAGCCCAGTGAGATTGTTAAGGGTCTCAATTAGATGGCATTGAGGAGCTGCTGAGATTGCTGGATTTTTCAGACTGAAGGAAAGAATATGAAGGGTCTCCTAAGAGCTGCCTTCCACTACCTAAGGGTGCTCATAGAGAAGATGGAGCCTATTCTTTCTTGGAAGCACACAGTGAAAGGACAGGGGACAAAGAACAAGCCATGGCAAGGAAAATTCTGAGTAGGCATGGGAAGTTGCTTAGACATGTAGTTTTGAAGTTCAGCATGAAAGAGGATAAGCAATGGAGCAGCGTGCCCAAAGACACTGTGAAAGGCTTGGGGATTTTCACAAGTTGACTGGATAAGGTCCTCTGCAACTTGATCCAATTGCTTATTTAGCTCTGATTTCAGCAGGAGCAGATGACCCACAGAGGTCTCTCCCAGCCTTAACTGTTTGATGATTCTAAGATTTGAAAGTGCTCAGAAGTTCAGTCTTAACAAGACTGTTATTTATTTCACAAGACTTAACAAGACTGTTACTTATTTCTTTGGTAAAGAGGAAAAACATGTAGATTCAGGACTGCAATCACTCCTTTCATTAGTTCTAAAAATTTCAGAATTTTTCATTATAGAAAGTGTGTGTTGGAGGAGACTGGTGAAGAACATTGTAATCATTCTCATAAAGTAGATTAATCCCAGACTGATTGATTAAAATGGGAATCAAGGTTTTGAAAATCACCTTGTACTTCACGTTACAGAATAGACTTGACTATTTCTGGAAAGTTACTAAGATAATTAAAACAATAAATAAATATAATATGTTCTAACTACATGCTTACAATTTCTTCAACCGCATACTTTCACTTTCATTATTTACTGCACTAATGTTTGCTACTAGTTGAGCAATTTTTTTTTTTTTTTTTCTTCCATGGTATGAAATACTGGGGTCTGAACCCCGAATTAAGGTTGACATATGGGTGATTCCCACAGCCCTTCATAAAGAGGTGGTGAGTTTGCCTTATAGCTTCCCCCCAGGGTGCGGCCGGCCCTGCAGGGAGAGCCATAAGGGAAATGAGCCCCAGGGGTCCCGCACTGAGTTGACAAAGGTCAGGTGTCTGCTTGGGGATAAAAGCTGGGACCACTTGCAGGGAGTCAGGAGTGTCTGTCTGTGGAGTGCACTCCACAGAGCTTCCTGGTTCAGGGCAGACCTCCTGACTTCCCTGGAGCTGGGCCCCAGTCTGCTCAAGACCTTTGTGAACGCGGGCCGATCGGGTGAGAGTCACCATGTGGGCACCTTTCTCTTATGTGTTCAGCTTGCTGGTCTGGCTGTTTCCCATGCCAACTGTGGGCAAATTTGGGTCTCTGTTTGTACCACCTGTTGTGGGCCCAGTTACGTCCTTTGTGAGATCGTTGGGGGTGGCGTCAATTATGTACCAGCTGATTGATCTGTTTGTACCCCCAGCGATCATTCATGGAATGTCCTTCTTGTCTACAATACAGTCTGTGTATTGGTTCATCTTCCTGCTGGTGGTATCATTTTTGTTGGGCCTGGTCATTGGCAGAACAATAGTATTAGAAGATTTGAATTCATGGAAGAAAATTATGTTTTTCCAGAAAATCTCAACAGATTTCTAGATGTTTTTGCAAAATTTGTCTTGGTTCCAAAACTAGTATTACTCATGCCTTTGCAGGTAGGACAATCTGTTTTTCTATACCTTACAACTACGATGATCAAAGAATAGTAATGAGATAGAGAATCAGAAAATTTCATCAAAACACCATCTGATTAACTGACAAAAACCTTCTGTTGCAAACCTCTTTCCAAAAAATTCTAACCGTAAGGGAAGTATGTGAAAAGTGCACTTCCTGCATTCTACAGTCTCACAGTAAACAAAGATTAATGTTATTTTTACATTTTTTTAGTTACAGAGAAGTGAGTTGAATCTGGTAGCTAAACTAACAAGACAACTTTTTTTTTTTAAAATTTAATGACCATTAATACTAAGATACACAAATCACCCCTCCCAATGTTTCCCTTAGCTTTTGCCTTTCTCTGCAGAAATCTACAGTTAAAGAATTTTTTAATGAACTTTTTCTCATTATTTTTTAAATTTTTACATTATCACTTGAGATTATACTAAATAGTAAGTAGATTTTATGTTTAGCGATACAGTGAATAATTTCTCAGCATAACAAGTTTTTACATTCATTTTGTAAAGAGACAGTAAATCATATTCTAGCTTTAGACATGGACATGAAGGAGCTTTGTGAAAAACAGTTAAAAGAAAGAAAAATGAGGTAAGATGGATATTTTTAAAAGCATCATTTTCATTAGCTGTGAGATTTTGTTATTTAAGTAGTTAAATCTGGTTCTAATATTTCTAATTTTATAAATAAGTTACATTAACTGTATGCAATCCCAGTTATTTTAATTGTATATTTACCTGTATCTATACAAAAGTGTTTACAATGTACCTAAATTTACCAGGTTTGATAATTTACAAATGTATTTCATCTTTTATAGTCCAAAAACACACCATGATTTTGTGTTATTTTGTGCTTTCATGTATTTAATGCCTTTATTAAGAACTCTCAGGACGGTGTAGATAACAATGTCTTGAAAGCGTTACAAATTAATACAACTGAACTATGTCATCTTCAGCTTCACCTTCACCTATTCACTGTGGCTCAGCCTATGATTAATGGAGCCAATCCTTGCTTGAAGCCAGAAAGCTACTCTTTATTAATTTCCACTTTCATGCCATGCACTGAAGAACATCATATAGCCTACAGGGCACTCCTCCTCTCCTCCTTAGCTTATCCAGAAAGTCCAGTTTTAAAAATAACCACAAAAGAAACTAGAAGGACAGAAGATAAAAGAACACCTGTAGAAAGTAAAGAAATAACAACATGTGAAATGAAAGGTGTAAGGGTAACACATGAAAAAGGCACTGAGACCAATTTTTTTTACCTCAGTTTAAAGTCTAGTAGTTATCCATTGTAGGAGTTGCTGCACTACTTAAGAGTCCTGTCATCTAACTTTGCTTCATCAACAATCCATATGAGATGCAAACAGTAGTTTTAAATTAGGATCACAGAGAACATCTTAAGCCAGCCTGGTAAGAAGAGGTAGTGCTTGCATCGCAGCTCCCAGGTGTAGGTTTGCTATTAGGAGGACCCTGCCCATGGAGAAGATAAGGATCTCCCTGCCAGGTGACCTGAGCAGGGTGCAGGGCTGCGCCATCCTGCACACAGCACTGGCCACAACACAAACTCCACCAGCTATTCACACCCAGGGAGCCCAAAGGCAGCTCCCGTTTGGCAGCAGCAATTACACCCCTTGTGTGTGCTTTTCTTCATGTGAAGCAGCATGTTCTCTTATGAACATTTGCTTGGCAGTAGAAAGGGTGCATAAAATTGCTCTTTGCTAGGAAAATCCTGTATGAGCCAAAAGGCAGGATCTGCACAGTGTCTTTTGCCTATCAGTCCATCTGAAGGGTTCTAAGAATATCCACACTATAGTATTTTCCCTTCTAGTGGTAGTGTCAATAAATGGTGGTTTTATTCAATACTTAAGAATCGGAGTGCCTTTCTTACTGAAATCTGTAACAAGCACTAGCCCCGGTGCATATAGTAGTTTAAATGGAATAAATATTTTTTCCACAGTGTGGCAGCAAAGCCTTTTGAGAGGATGAACTGACTTGTCTCAAGAACTTTTTGCTAAGTCAGTTGAAAATTATGTATTGCTGAAGTCCGAATCCATAGACTTCTTGTCCCTAGTGAATTGGATTTTGTTTGGAAGATGAATTCTCTGCTCTTGAATTCCGAAGCAAGGTCCTTTTTCTTACTTTACTACAGTTATTTACTTATTAATGTTCCTTTCCTCCATAATAAAAAGCACAGAAACACTAAGCAGTGCACAGAAATGCTGAATTATTTTTTGTTGTGTTATATAAACATGTGGCAGACCCACAGGCAAAAATGTGAAAGAAACATTCTGTAATGCCTGATAGGAAGAACTTGGGAACATGCAGACAGGCAATAAAAGTCCTTCAGCAAATTAGTCATATACAGGAAAGGCACAGATCATTCAAAGGCAAATTAAGGAGATTTTTTTTTTTTTTTTTTTAATTTCCACTGCTTTGTGTGTGTGCCTGTGTATTTGCAAATGAGCAAGAGAGAAGGCAAATGTAAAAATCTATTTCCTGGAGAATTATGAGACACAAACATTTGCAGCCCAACTCTGTAATTCTTCAGATTCAGAATCACTACTTAAAAAAACAAAAATCATGACCACATTTCTGTGATCTGTGGCGAAATCCCTCCTGACTGCAGCAATGTTCCATTGAAGTCAAAGGGTTCTTAGATTTAGTGATTTTGGTTTCTTAAAGAATTAAGAGTATTGTTGGCATTTTAAAAAAGGAATTTTTTGTTTTCCAGGAAAATCAGTTATTCATTTCAGTATGTTCCACAGAAAAGACTTTATCTAGTCATGAAAATAATCAAAGATTTAATTACATTGATATCAACTAAGCAAAGTTAAGTAGTATGGTTGATTAATTTTCTGCAATACACAAGAAAAAAATGATTACTTTTTAAGAAATAATGTTTAATGTGAAAATTATTTAATAGTAGTGTCTGCATTGTAATCATTTAATTAAAGGTACAACTTTAGATGTAGCTTATTTACAAAGTTATTTTCAAGAAGGGAAGAAAGGAAGACCCAGGCAACAATACAGCAGTCAGTCTCATCTCTGTGCCTGGCAAGACCATGCAGCAGATCTTCCTGAAAGCTCTGCTAGAGTACATGGAAAATGAGGAGATGACTGGTGGCAACGAACATGGCTTCACCAAGGGCAAATTGTGACTGACAAATCTGGTGGCTTTTTGCGATGGAATTACAGTGTTGGTGGAAAAGGTAAGAGTAACTAATGTCATCTACCTGGATTTGTGCAAAGCATTCAACACTTCCGCATGACATCCTGGTCTCTAAACTGGAAAGACACGGATTTGATGGCTGGACCACCCAGTGGATAAGGAACTGGCTGGATGGTTACACTCAAAGAGTTGCAGTCAACAGCTTGATGTCCAAGTGAAGACCAGTGATGAGTGGTGTTCCTTAGGGATCAGTGCTGGGAGTGGTGCTGTTTAACATTTTCATCGGCAACATGGACAGTGGCACTGAGTGCACCCTCAGCAAGTTTGTAGATGACACTCAAGCTGTTTGGTGCAGCTAACACGCTGGAGGGAAGGGCTAACATCCAGATGAAGAGACTTGAGAGGTGGGCCCATGCCAACCTCATGAAGTTCAACAAGGCAAAGTGAAAGGGCCCGCACCTAGGTCAGGGTAATCCTCAGTATCAATACAGGCTGGGTGGAATATGGATTGAGAGTAGTCCTGAGGAGAGAGACTTTGGAGTGCTGGTTGATGAAACCTCAACATGAGCCAGTAATGTGTGAGTACAGCCCAGAAAGCCAACTGTATCATGGAGTGCATCAAAAGAAGCATGGCCAGCAGGTTAAGGCAGATGATTCTCCCCCTCAACTCTGCTCTCCTGGGATCCCACCTGGACTACTATATCCAGCTCTGGAGCCTCCAACACAAGAAGGACATGGACCTGTTGAGCAGGTCCGGAGGAGGGCCACAAAGAGATGATCAGAGGGCTGGAACACCTCTCCTAAGAAGAAAGTCTGAGAAAGTTGGGGTTGTTCAGGTGGAGAAGATTCTGGGGGACCTTACTGCGGCCTACCAGTATCTGAAAGGGGCCCATAAGCAAGCTGGGGAGAGCCTTTTTACAAAGGCTTACAGTGATAGGACAAGGGATCATGGGTTCAAACTGGAAAAGGGTAGACTTAAGACTGCATCTAAGGAAGAAGTTATTCACTTTAAGGGTGGTGAGACACTCGAACAGGTTACCCAGGGAAGCTGTGGGTGCTCAATCACTGTTTTTTTTCAAGACCAGGTTGGAAGAAGCTGGATGATCTTCAGGGTTCCTTCTAATCCAAACAATTCTATGATCCTATGATGATTATTCTATGTGGCATTTAGGATATGGATTATTTAGGCATCTGGTTAAATGTACGTCTACAGGGCAATTTAATAATGAAATTACCGGAGTATCTCTCTTAAAATGTGTACTTGATATGAACACACATGTATGTACCTTCATATGCATCAGCTCGTGTTCCTAGGTGTTAATCTAAACCTTATTATGCTAAGTTTAGATCTAAAGAAATTTGGACAAGCCAAAATGGACATTAGAGAGGTTCACTTCTCATCTGGCATTTGCTGACTCATGACTTACATGTACAATGATAAATTACTTCTAGGAATGCGTCTAATGGTGTGTATCAAGCAGTAGAAGCTATTAAATTCTAATATTTTAAAACTGTGGGAGGAAATATTTGGCTACACTCACAGTCTTAAAAAAATGGGAAGGATCTTGTTTTAATTAAAAAAAACCCAGAAATTTCCTTCAACTTTTCATCTCAGCAATGCATGTAAACAGTGAATGACCCACAACATAAATCTTTTCGAAATTATTCTACTGTAATTGTAATCTTCTGATAAATCAATACTGACTTCCTGTTTTGTCACCCACCTTTGTCTTTGATTATGAAACAAGGTTGTTTTATCAATATAAATCAGATTTGTCCATGCTTTGCTATGGATGGCTTCAAGTCCATTTACTACAAAACTACTGCTACAAGGTCATCCATAATCAGCTCTTAACTTCAATATATTATAAAACATTCCAAATGAACTTCAGAAATGTTTAATGAAAGTGGTTAAAGGGACGGATCATGGGAGCTGCCTATGGGCTGCCGGCAGCTATGACACGACCCATTGATTGTAGAGCAAGGTAGTACTTATGTTTAAAGGCTTATTATTAGATGTCAGAAGTTCACAGTCATTTGGCATAATTTGAAACAAGACATTTTTAGCTAACACTTTTTAGGTTTAGTGTTAGTTAAATGCTCTGCTCTATTAAATCTCTGGATTTAACAGGAATGAGGAAGAATATATAGCCAATATTTTACAAGGATCACAGAATCACAAAAATCACAGAATGGTAGGGGTTGTAAGGGACCTCTGATGATCCTGTAGTCCAGCCCCCCTGTCAAAGCAGGTTCACCTACAGCAAGTTACACAGGTACCCATCCAGATGGGTGCCTCATACCACTGATAGCTTCTACAGCTTACTGAAGAGAGTTGGAATGACGCATATAAACAGACAAGTAGACTTGCTAGATAGTTACATATATTTTACAAACAAAATCTGGATTGTCTGATTATTTCCTAAGTCCACTAAGTTCTGCTCCATTTTGCTGAATCAAAAGGGACTATAATATTTTATAAACTCCAAGAGGTACTAGGAGTGCTCCTAGAAGTATGAAAAGGAAATTTATGAGAGAAAATGTATTGTTGTGATGCCTAAGTTCTCTATGCAGTAGTCTATTCCATTGCAAAAGATATCCACAGAAAGAAAATTAAAAAAAAAAAAAAAATTCACTGCTTCAGTAAGATTAACTAGCTCAGTTACTTGGCTGATTATCACATAGTCACCACGTATAGCCACTGAAATTGAAACTGCTTTAACTTAAAGAGAAGTTGGAGTAGGCTTGAATCAAAATTGGACTTCTATTTGGATTAAAACCATGTAACAGTATCTTTCCTTGCTACTACTTTCAGTAGCCACTCTCCTGCAAAGCAAACTGAAGCTAGCATTAAAATAAACCAAGGCAGGTACCCATAGCAATGCAAGGTCATTGCAAAAGTGAGCTAATTTACATCATGGAGCTTCATGCTGCTGCAGTTAGCTTAAATTTTAGCCAGCTGTTTTCACACTATAACGCAGTCATTGGGACAAGCATTCATACCCCTGCATTGTCTTTCACCAAATTGTCCCTATTATGCTTCAGGTTCACTGGTACTCCAGGTACCAAAAACGCATGCTCTGGTGAGTCCTTCCTGATCACATTGGGAAATATCACCATTGTGTTCTTTTAACAGGTTATTTTCACTTCAAAATCACTAACAATCAATTCAATAAGTACATACAGATATAAGAATCAGATTTTGCGCTCTAGGGGAGGCCTAAATTTCTACTTTCCTTCCAGTCCTCTCAAAGTTTGGTGAAAACTTACAAATTAAGGTCACTTCATGAAAAATAGTTTTAGCTTGCATAAGAAAGTTCATTAGGCAATATTGCCTTATTAGTCAATGAATTTTCATTATTATACATACATATATGCATTCTATATAGTTTAAAAGTATTCTTGCAATTTTATGTTTCATGGGTTTCGAAGATACTGAGAAGCCATCATTTTGGTCTCATAGGTAATGTCTTTAGTTATTTGCCCCTAAGTGCATAGTTAGACCACCTTCATAGAAGGAACAAAGCCATGATATTTTAACCATATTTAGGCAGTTGTCCCTGCCTTATTTTCTATGCACTCTGAGTATATACAATACCATCATTCCATGTGGCCTTTCCAAGGGCGGGGTGTCATTGCCACCCTGTTCCAAGTGTTCCACAGACACTCCTGAATATGTTTTATACATCTAGCTCACGAAGGAAATGGTGGCTTGCTCTGTCAATACACTGTAGTGGGGTTAACAAACAGATTAGGCAACATAAGCTCTAAGTTATAAGACCAAATGAGCACGATTCAAACATTTAGCTGTACCTAACCACGACTGAAGGGGCAGCAAGTAATAACACTTACAAAAACGATACAAGATTTTTCTTCCTATTTCTCCATAACTATAGTAAGGGGGGATACTTTACTATATTTTGCAAAGCATTACTTGGTGTTTACCCTTGATCTCTTCAGTTTGCTTATTAAGTAGTCCTCTTTAATTAAAACTGTTTTAGCATATTTTATATTCATTTACTCCATATGCACTGCAGCAAAAAGACAAACAATCAGCAACTAAACACATGCTAAAAGAAAGGTGTTTCTGGAGCTTGACCTTCCCCTTTCCCAGCCATAGTAAGACAGTTGTTCTGAAGAAGCATGTTTTACATTCAAAAGAAATATGGAATCTTGAGGAAAATAAAGAAGTCAAGACAATGGTGGCAGAAGCATTTGTAAATTCAACATTTTTAGCTCCAGCTCCCTGCTCTGGGTGCTTCTGCTACCTGCTACTTCAGACAAATACATCTGACAAGGCAAATCTAAGCATTACGTGACATGAAAACAGACCAAGTTCATGTATGTTTATTACATTTTATTTACTGAAACATTACAAGGTTCTGGCTAAGTAATTATCCAGAAAGAAGTAATTCAGTATTGGAAGGCACCTTTAGAAATTTAGAGTGAAAAATGTATTTAGATTTATCCAGCAAAATTCATGCAATTACTCCTGAATAACAAAATATTTATGTACATCTGTAGCTACAGAGATGCTACTGTGCAGAAAACTCAAATGTGATCTTCAAATGCATGGGGTAAATTCATGGCAGCATCATCTTCCTACATGGTTAAAAACTGTCCACTTTCTTATAAATGGTTAAATGACTTCACATTTATCATGGGGATAAGAACACACAAATGGGAAATTAGTATGTTTACTAATTTGATGGCATTATACCTCTTAGTAAAATCTAATGAGCCTTGTCTTTGTTTCTTTAACAGCAAATTAACAGTGAACACTTCAAAAAATGAAGGTATATGTTAAACTTTAATTAACAGAACAATTAAGTCCATGGAAGCCAGGAACATGCATGGCTTTTAGAAATTTGGAGGGGAAAAAAAAGGTTCTAGTAGCACAATGAAAAACAAAAAATGAGTATGCCACCCATTAGTAACTTAACACTCAAAGAGGAAATAAAATATAGAAGAAATTAAGCAGTTTGCTACAAGTGTGCCAAGGCTTTTGAAGTATTCACAGTACTTCTGATGTTTGGAAAAATGTCCAGTTTTGGCAAAAGACAATTTGAAGCTGCAGTGCGGTCTCCCACTCCCTCCGGCTAAAGTAGAGTGATGCTTATCCCTTTTCAGGGAAGTGCCATGTGGCCAGGATGAACCACACAAGGCAGACACTTTAATTTCTCTATCTGACACTACAGGACAGTTACAGACTTCCAGGGTTTTATTTTAAAGCTGGTAGTCATCCCAAGATGGGCTGTGACACACTAACACTGACTGGTGCATCACCAGCTCCCTTGCAACGCAGCCACCTCATAACAAAAGTGTCTGTGTTTGGATCCCCTGGTAGATGTGCTTCCAGACATGTGAAGAAAAGCCCCCCCCTAAGAAAAAGGGCAGCTGGGAGAGATCTGCAGATCATTGGAGTGAGCTGCAGATCATTGGAGTGATCTGCAGATCATTGGAGTGACTCATCCAGCCCTGTCCCTTATCACTGCCTGTTCCAGTTCAGAGCAAACCTGACACAGACAACCCATCTGTCTCTTCCGAAATGTAATAGGAAAGCTGCTTTTATGCTGTGTTAAGAAAGAATACCAAAGGGGATGTATATTTATAAAGCACTTGGAGGTCCAGTAAAAAAAGTGTTTCACCAAAAATGGCACATTTTTATTCTAATTTAAGAGGGTTTAGTACTGATCCCTAGGATTCCTCAACGAATCTGTACATTTATGAATTACTGTATATTTGTGAAATAACCGAGCAGCTATTATCCTTAAAATTTTCCTCTAAGAAAATCATAGGCTTTTTTTTTTTTGTGCACAAATTCATAGCTAACACACATTTACTTTTTCTACTCAGCTTCTTCAAACACTTGGTGCAGAAGACCATTTGTCACAGGCCCCTGAAAGCGCAGCCCCAGTCACACTGCCTTCACTTGAGGCAAGGTGTGCAGAGCATGCCGGCGCTTAACAGCGTTGCTATCTAGTGGTGATCACAGTGCTGTCAAAAAAAAAAAAAGTGCCTTATTTATAGCAGGCTGCTGAGTTTGTCTGAAATTTTTTGTATCTCACAAATTATGTTCCATGACTGGCTTTGCTACAGGAAAACACGTCTGCATAATTGATAGCAGAATACAGGAGGGTGCTAACAGCTATCAATTTCTGTTGTCAAAAAGTAGCTGAAGCTGAAATGTGCAGCTTAATATACTGGCAAGGTTACCTGATACATACACAAAATTGTCTAAAATAAATCCTACCATTTGGAACCAATTTTATATATATTTTTTTTTTTAATATACCTTTTACAATACTAGACTTTCCTCCAAAGTTTCAGAATTTGATTCTAATTCTCTGTGTATTAAGAGGAAAGATATAAGACTTTTCAATGTAAAATATTTATCAAACAAAGGATATAATTAGAAATATGATTCCATATTAAAAGTGGTAGAAGAAATCAAAATAAAACTATTTATTGCTCCAATGAATGTTTAAATACTGGGTATCTCAAACCCAGTTTTTCCACATACTGAATACCTGTTTAACAATAGGGATGAAGAAGTCACTTCATCTTTTGCTGCAAAGATACAAGAAACTTCCTTTTTGAATTATTAAACACTCCTTGAATGCAGCTAGGGTTCACAAACCTGACAGTCTGATGAATCTCATGAGTATGTTGCATTACCAGAAGACTAAGGATTCTTGGCAGCTTGATAAAAAATGAATTGCTCTGTCTACAAAGCAGAAGGATCAAATCTGGCAAAAATTAGATAAATGAGTATTTTTCTATGTTCTCTCTCTTTTTTCCCCCCACACGGATTTTTTACTCTTATGCAATAATTAGCAACCTCTAAAACCTGAGCTAAAAACTGGTGCTTTCGCTAGATTATGAGACTGATTAAAGACTATTGATGTAAAGAATAATCTCTAGATTATCAGACTGACTGAAAAGGCTGAGGAAACATTTCTAGATGCCTTATAGGTTTGGAAGGAGTCTATAAATACTGTACAGAGCTGAGGTGGAGGCACCCAACCATTTCACTTTTGACACTCCTAGAAACATTACTGCCACCTTAGGGGAATACCAAAATAACTCTGAGAAAGATGACTGTTAATATGTACAAGACACAGAAGAGAAGAAAGAAAGGAAGAACGGAAAAAAGAACAAACCAACCACTCAGCTCACTATTTGGTCATGTAGAGATGCAAAAAGCTTAAACAAGTAGATAAGAACTGAGAAATTTCTTCCTCTACAGAGGAAAACTTGTTGGGGGGACAGCTGAAGAACTGTGTCTGATGCATTAAGAGAATTCTGGCAGCTTCTTTTAGATGACCGACACGTTTGTGTATGTTTGACATTCCCATTGGGAGAGCATTTCTTCAGATTACCTTTTAGGTTCTACTCCGTTTTCAGACTGAGAAAATTTGCAGGAAACTGACAGGTTTTCATGGATGAAAGGATATAAAGACCTACAAAAATGATCAGAAAAAGAAAGTTTAAAGGCACAACTAGAGGCCAGATTAGACTAGAAGGCTAGAGCTCTTGGACTACAGCTAAAAGCACACAAATTTTATATTTCACTGAAAAGAAAAAGCTGCTTTGCAAAAAGTTAACATTGCACAGAATGGCCAAGTAACAGCTAGGCTAACACTGTCACCAAGAGCAATAGTAGAACAAAGACCCTAATTCAGCTAAGTTAGACACTCATATCAGTTACCTGGTAGTATTACAGGGATGTCCTAATGGCTGCAAACGTTACTGTGAAAGTGAAGCCATAACTGACATGGCAGAGCTTTGTGAGGCAAATCACAGGACTGAAATGTTGGTGTGGTACAGTCGTTTGTTTAGCAAGTTCTCTCAACTGAAAAAAAGTGCAAATGTTGTCCTTAGTTTCAAGAATACATATAAAAGCTATAAAATAAACAGCTTCAAAAACAGTTTGTTGCAAATCTTGGAGAGAGGGTGCAAAGCACAAAAGGAAAAGAGGAGACATACTAGACTAAGCCAGAAAGTGAGGACTACACCTTTGTCTCTGGGGGGGCAGGGAGTGTGTTGGGTTTTGTGAGTGAGAAACTCCAAAAGCATCTACAGGAGATGTGATGGAGATGTTTTATACTTAGATACCATGTGCAAAAAAACTAAGAGTTAACTTGTCAGGATGCTACACTGGAGGCAAATTGTCATTTCAGAATGAAGAAGCTACCATGGGAGTGTTTATTTTAGGTGTGGTGCTATCAAATAGGAAAGAATGAACTAACAATATGAAGAGTGTGTCCTGGTTTCAGCAGGTTTGTTTTTTTTCTTTTTTTTCCTACTAGCTGATAGGGACATATTTTGGATTTAGTATAATAAGAATGTTGATAACCCATTGATTTCCTTAGTTGTTTATACTACATCAATGAATTTTCAGCTTCTTATGCCTTGCCAGTGAGGAGGCTGAAGGGCGCAAGAAGTTGGGAGGAGATACAGCCAAGACAGTTGACCCAAACTGACCAAAGGAATATCCTGTACCATATGATATCATGGCCAGTATCTAAACCACTGGGAGTTGGCTAGGAGGGGCACATCACGTCTTGGAACTGGCTGAGCATTGGTCAGTGGGTGGTGAACAACTGTATCACTTGTCTTTCTTGGTTTTTATTTCACTCTCTTTTTGCTATCTTCCTTTTTGTTGCAATTACTATTATTATTATAATTATATTTTTATCTGAATTATTACACTCCTATTTTAGTCTATGAGTTTTACTCATTTCCAGTTTACCTTCTCATCCCAGTGCAGGGCAGTGTGTAGTGAACAAGTGGCTGTGAGGTGCTTAGCTGCTGGCTGGGGTTAAACCGTGACAAGACGTTTTCTGGGGAAAGCAGTCATAAACTGTTTTGTTAGGAAAAATGAGATATGGCAGCTACAGAAATAAAACAGAAGCACGTTCCCATCACACCTTCACCATCAAACCAAATAGATTTCAGCAAACTCTGGAAACTGGTTAAGGTCTTTTTGAAAGATGACTTGAGAATAAACATGTGCAGGTATGCTGGCAGTTTATGCAGGAAGGTTACACTAAATGGACAAATTGCTCCCAAAACAGAAAGAATAGGCCATTGTACTTGAAATCTTCAATGATTTCCTGTCAAAAAGTAGTCATACAAAAAAGGAAAGCAAGCTCATAAAAAAAGGAAGACTATAAAAGAAAAAGTATATGCAACACAAAATGGATATACTACAGGAAAGCTGAAGTATAAAGTGAGTTTCAAATTGCAAGAGACAAAAGAAACCAAAAAGAAGAATTTAAAAATACTCAATAAATTAAAAAAAAAGAAAAGAAGGAGGTCAATATTAACAGAAAAGGACAGAACAATAGGGGGAAAGGTGAAACTTAATTATCTAATACATCCTTCACAAAATGGTAAATCTTGACAAGACGTTCACAAACACTTAGAGAAGAAAACTGGGTTGCAAGCCAATGTATGCAAAGAATACATTAATAAATATTTAGATAAGATAGATGTGTCCAAATTGGCTGGGCCTTATTAAATTCACCTCAGAGAAAGACTGGCATTTTCTGAATCATTAACAGTTATTTTTTATGAGCTTCTGCATGACACAGGAGGTCCTAGAGGACTGAAGAAGGGCAAATACACAGTTTGAGGAGAAAAGAGAGGACTGGTAGAGTGACAGATCAATCAGCCTAATATTGACTCCTTGAAAGACCTTGCAGTAAACTACTAGACAAACATTTCACCAGTATCCACATAATTTTCAGAATAGACCCCTGTTATTGCAAATTGTAATCCTAAAAAAAAAAAATCCACACAAACCAAAAATATCCCAAACGTGATTCTTTGTAAAAACAGTACCAAAAAACCTTTCTGATGGGATAGATGGCCTGATGGAGTACAGAGGTATGTCACTTCATAAAATAAACAAGAAACAGTATTTCTGAAATTCGTTGCCAAGAGAGATAATCAGGGTCAATACTCTTCATCAGAGCTATGTCCAGCAGAATATTTATTGCATATATACAGCAATAATTATTGGAAGCTACTTCTAAAACTGACACAGAATTACTGTAATTGCCAAGGGGAGTCAGAACTTACAGAATAATGGGGTTTTCCCCAATAATAAAGTTTTGTAAACTGATTTCAAGAGTAATATGGCAGTTGCATATTCTCTGCAGGCTATATAGGTCTTGATTACACAGGCTCATGAACTCACATAATTATAAAGGTTGGACAGAAACCTTTGGAGATTATCTAGTCCAGCCTTTTGCTGTAATTTGGGCCAATTTCAAAGATTGATCCATGTTCAAAGTTAGGTCAAGCTGCTCAAGGCTTGTCCAGCCAAATCCTGAAAGTCTGCCAGGCTGAAGATTTCAGACTCTCAGTGCAACCGGCTCCAGTGCAGAGACGATAATTTTTTATTATAATCACAGAGAATTTCCTTTGTTGCAGCTTAGGTGCACTCATGAGACATGCTCCATATTCTCTACAACCAGCCCTTAAAGTTCCCCTTTAGAGTTCTCTTCAGGATGAAAAAGGCCTGCATTCTCAGCTACTCCTCAGTAGCATATAATCCAGCCCCTTAAACATCTGGTTGGTCTCAGCTGGACTTGTTCCACTTGTGCCAACCTCCCTGTTGTACTGCAAAACCCAAAGCCGAGCTACAGGACAAAGAACCTGAAACACAGAAAAAGCTAAATACCTCTCTAATCTTACTAAACCTGACTGCAAGTGCTCTAGAGAGGAACTTGTTTCCAATTCACTATTCCAACTCCACATTCACTAATAGGTTATAAGGTAGGAAATTGCTCCAGTCCTACTGTAAATTCCCTTGAGGGGATTAGGGCTAATGACCAACATCACGAATGTTTATCAATTCAACAAATAGACTTTAAACTGCTGAAGAAAATTAATATGAGTTTCAATCACTTTATTGTCCCATATGTTTCTGTTGACTAGTATAGGAGAAGCCACCTTAGGTAAACTGCTGATTCTATTTTTTACCTCTTTTTCACGTTCAGAAAAATAAAAATAACACAAAATAAAAATAGCCTCTCTCTTGTATTGCCTCAAACGACCTTCAGACAAAACAGCGCAGACAACATCTTACAAATTTCAAGGTCAGTGCAAATAAGTCAAGTCAGACAAGTTGCACTTGTGAAGTTTCTCCCAGAGTAGGTCTTTTGAGAGGCAATGAGCCTTCAGTTGCCAAAGGACTGAATTCACAGTAACCAGTAACCACAGTAACACAGTAACAGTATTCAACATATATGGTTGAAGTATTAAAGCCCACAGTGATTGACTAAAGGAAAACAAACTAGTCCCTATTTTTAGACTCTGTCTCCTAAGTTCCATCTATATTCTCTCATCTGCATTTGGCTCTAACATGCATGCTTTTCAGCAGAGAAACAAGCCACAATGAAAACATTTCTAAACATTAGCCAGTCATGCATCTTATGTATGACATTATGTATGATGATCCATGTAAGTTCTCACTGCACAAACTGCAGACAAAAAGCTATTTGCAGTCCCTTTGTAAAAGCCAAGAAAAGATGCTAGAAAAGCTGTAGGGATTTGGAACCTCTATAGTCTGAAAAATCCACAGACATGATCAATGAAAGTAGTCAACTCTGCCTATTCCCTAAAATAGCTTCAAGCTGGAGCATTCAGCACAATGATATTTTATAGTGGAACAGAAAATCAATTAAATTCTTTGCATTCACCCCCTAGCACAGACTGTAGGAGTTGTATTTGGGTTTATGTCCGAAGTTTCTAATGAGGTTATTCCTCCTCCATTCACATGATTCCTTCAGAGCCAGCACAGGCCAGCTCTGGAACTTAAGAACTTTTTGTAGTGGCACAGGGCTAATACACCACCAACTTTGTATCCCACCTCTACTAGTAGCCAGAAGTAGATGTATGGAGAAGACTAGAAAAGTGATATTTCCTTCAAGATTTCTTTGATGTTTTCAGCCAGGGCTTTCTGAGACAGAAGTAGATTTTCTGCATAGTTGCCTTGTTGGATTTCTCTTCCATGAAGTTATAAACTTGATTTTTTGAATCCTGCTAAGCTTTGGCCAAGATCAGTATCAAGCTGACTATGTGCACTGTGATAGGTGAAACCCTGCTATGTTCTGAATTGTCATGTGGAAGATTCAACACATTACATTTTAATTCTGAGAAACAATTAATTTCTTTATGTCCCTTCATGCCACGCACTTTTATAACATCCTATCTTATCTCCTGCCTTCCCTCTCATTAGTAATTTTTTTCAAGGCTGAAAGAGCCCTGATCTACTTAGACATTTCCTTGTACTAAACCCCTTCCATACTTTTGATCATCCATGCTGTCTTTCTCTGTACTCTTTCTAGCTTTGTTTTGTCCTTTTTGAGACACCAGAATGGCATACAGGATTCAAGATAAAGGCAACAGATTCATACAGTGATATAATGCTATTTGCTTTTGTTCTCTTCTCCTTTCCTAATAATTCTTAATGTCATATTTGCTTTTTTGATAGCTACTCAGCACTGAGGTGACATTTTCAGAGCACAACCTATTATAATTCACAGATCTCACTCTTCAGCAAGAAAACCAAGAACACAGCACACCATTGCTGATGTAATGGGAAGACCGTTTTTAACACGTACGCTACTTTGCATTTATGAGTATTGATGTTTTATTACCCATTCATTCAACTTTCTTCTACAATTCTTCAGTTTTGGCCTTTTGCCCAACCCTAAGAGGAACTTCTTCCTCACCTAATGTACCCTTTTGCATGGACTGTGATAACTGCAATGAATATGAGATTTAGATTTAAGGACGTCACTGAAAAAATAAAACAGGAATTATAATCCTTATGTATAAAACCTGGAAACTATTTTAGTTTTTCTGGTAATATGATCTGTTTTTCATCACTTGTAATTACAAATCAAAGGGTTAAAAAAAATATATTTTTTTTAAAGGCAAAAAGAAACACCCTTAAGTATAACTACAATAATAGTATTTCATAGGTTTTCCTTTGGATAGTCAATTCTATGGGAACTGTTCTCTATTCTTGAAAATACATCATTCAATGTTTAAGCCACACTAGGTAAAAAAGTGCTTTAAAGATCATTTGATCCATTAGTTTAACTTTGTATAAGCTAGTCCCCTCTGCCCATCACTCATGTTAGCTCTATCTTATACCTCTCTCTCTAACAATTTCTCCTGCTAGTCATGCTTCGAGCTGTGATTTGCTTTGATAACCTCTCCCATTTAGTTAATTCCATCACCTTTGCCAAGTGTTGTCATTTCAGTTTGAATATTGTGTGCAATGCAAAGAATCACTTTGTCATTTCACAGGAGGCATTAAAATGGTTTTACTGTTCCTCTAGAGAAGATTACTCTGCAGGTTTTCATTGTAGCCTTTACATTACACTAGAGGACACTGCCTAGTTTTAGGGAGACCTAAGATGTATTGATTTTTTTTTTTTTCCTAATCCTATTGTAAGTACAAAATATCCTGGTGATATAGCTCCTTTTTTTTTTAAAAAAAAAAAAAAAAGCATTTCTGTTGAGGCTACAATACAAAAGTGTTTCAGGCCTGTCATTTACAATCTCCATTGTTTTCTTTTTTTACTTCTGAAAAACCAAATAATTTCTGAGGCATGATTTCCCCTTAGAAAATCTCTGTAAAATCCACTTAGCCATATACTCACAGACCTGACAGTCTACCCATTTTAAAAATTATGATTCATGACTGCTTTGTTCTTCTTGCTCTGTAACTTGAAACATATCTTCTGACACACAGCCTGTAGTAAGTATGTCCTTGTATGAGGAGATACCCTAAACCACTCCCTTGTGCTCCATATGAACGTAGAAATCTGGATTCATTTAGTCTTCCCACTTACTTATATCGAAGTACTCTGTGATTGTCTACTGGGCCTGTAGACTCTCTCTGTAAAGGCTTTCTGTTGCTTATACATGGCAGAAAGTATTTTTGATAGTTTTTTTTATGCCATTAGCAAGCTATTTTTCTAGATTTTATTGGAATGTCGCTAACATTTTTATAGCACAGCATGTAAATGTCTCTAGGTTCCTTTCTTGATCCTTCTGAATACCCATTTCCTAGTTACTAATATTTTTGAGCCTTCTATCTAATGACACCTTTTATTTCCCCAATTAAAATCTGTTTTGATATGGTAGTGTGGATTTATACTGAGCCCCTAATTTGATATTTTTAAATTAAAACTATCCATTACATTTGAATGTATTTTACCCTTGTGAACAGTCCTTTCAATTTTCTTTCTATTAACTACTCATTTTAACATAGATCTTTTTAAGTTAGGCAGTAATATAATGAATTCTGCTGTTCTTGTCAGAATACTGAATCTAATTATGTTACAGTAACCTGAAGAATTGGAGAGTAGCTCTTTAACAGTAGCATTTTGAACTAGATCCTGTGTACTCTTCCAGATCAACTCAAAATTTTCTTATTTTCTTATGGTTCCCTGAGTAGCTGTTACATAGCATAGTCATTCGTGAGTTTTAAAAATTTACATTTGGAATCACATTTAACCTATCTTTTTAGGAGATAATGGAATTTTTCCATTATAACTGTATTTTTAAGTGGCATGTTCTATGACATACTTCAGTGAAAACATTTCTTAGATTCAGATACTAAAGTCTAACTTCTATGGCTGAATACCAAGAATAAAAAATTGCCCTGAATTAATATTTAAAAATTGTTCTTCAATATGGAACATATCTTTCAAAAGTAGATGGAAGGGCAAAAATGACATCTTGAAACAGTAGCATTATGTTTTCCTTAAAGTTAAAAGAAAATAGGCTTTTACAACTTTGACAGGACAGTTGTATGGTTATACTCCTCCTATCTTTTCTTTCTCTGTCCCATTGTGTTTCTGCCTTCTTTCAGCTACCATTGTACTTTAAATTCTGTAATTATTCTTGCATTTTCATTTTCATATTCCCGTTGATGAAATCAGGAGTAAAGAAAGACAATACATAGGAAGTCTAAGCACTAAGCAGCCTATATTCACAAACAGATAGCTCCACTAGGGGTGGCTGCAATTATTTACAAAAAAAACCCACAAACTATAAAAGACTTAGATTGAAATACATATTCTTTGACTAATACTCTGTAGTGTCTGTTTAGAAATGTTCTTCGAGAGACTGTTACAAAAAAACAGTATTCTTTTGCTGACTAAGTGCCCCAGTAGGAAGGACATTATCATCAATAAGCAGCACACAGGTTGGATCTTTCCCTCCAATTCCAAAGTATCAATGCAGGATATGAGGTGGATAACAACAACTGGAGGAATAAAAAGATTGATACACCCATTCACAGTATAGGATGAAGCAAAGACAGGAGCAAACCAACTCAGAAACTAGGTGACCAGTCCAGTTCCAATCATATAGCACTTGCCAAAACAGCACCATTATTACACAACTAATCCTCCCTCTGCTCCTGGTTGTGTTGGCGTCTCGTGGTCGCAGGGAGCTCTGCTTGCAGTGAACAGTTTGGAAGCCCTTCTAATAACTGGATACCCTATGTACTTCGTCCACTATGTAGGCAGACGCCCTGACTGCCAGTGAGACTAAATGATATACTTAGGAATAGGACAAGTAGAGGTTCAGATCTCCACTCTCCCAAGACTTCATCCCATACCATTCTGAGGCAAGTAATTTCCAACTCCTATTACACAAGGGTTAAGAAATTGGTGCCCATGATTCAGTTCATGGTTCAGTATATTTTCCAGACAAAAGTAGGGAATGCACATGCCGTGTTCTGGGATATCCTTCAGTCACCGTTCAGAAAAAGGACCCAAACAGCAGAGCTCCTTATTCTCTAAAAAGCTTGTGAATTTAGGCCAGGGTTTTTGGTGAATTTATAAAAGAGAAGCCTTGTCATTTGAACATGCATATTCTTAATTACTTGAAAAGTCTAAAGCATTTTTTACTTTTCCTTGATTTAATTCAGTTGCTGATCAAACTAAAAATATACTTTAAAAAAAAAAATATATATATATATGTCCCAAACCCATTTTATGACAGCAATGAAGACTGGAGATGTGGCTGTAAATGTTGTGATTGATTTATATAACCTTAAAAGCCTCTTCTGTCATTGCTCACCCAGTATACTCACGACCAATGCCTTAAAAAAACAAAGCACAGACCTATATGTCTATGTGATCCTATAGGAAGAAGGAAGGTAAAAATAAGCAAATACCATTTTAGTTTAATAAAAATGCTAAAATGTTCAGTTTAATGAAAAGATTAAAAAAGCTGTGTCTGTGGTCTTATGTACACACCCTCCAAAAATATGTAAGTAATCTCTATGGCAGCCAAAAACTACATAAAACATTACAGTTTAGCCCACAAAGGATAGTAAATCTCAATCCATTAGTGTCATGTGTCATGAAAATCTACTTCTGTGTCATGTCTCAACATGTCTCTGAAGACACTGAAAAGGTAAAATAGTCTAAGCTAATTCAAAATAAATAAATAGATCATATTTGATAGGCTTAAATGATCTCTAAAGGAAAACATTTGATAACATCATTGAAGAGTCAACAAATAACTAAAACAAATCAAGTTACAAACAGGACTTTTTCTTTTCAACTGAACAAAGAGGAAATCTTTATGAAGACATCTGCTATTAAGCATATTTTTTTCTTGCAAATTACATCTGTACTACAGAAAAACATAAGACTATATTCTTTTTAAGTATAGAAGGAGAGTTTCAAATTCAAACAGCCCTTGCTCTTTTACAAGGGAAATGATTTTGAGAAATGTAATAACAGCTATAAAACAAAATTTTCAAAGGATGGTCCTAAATTCCAGATATCTTGAAATAATGAAAATACCCCAAGGCATATAATGTCTTCCCTTTTGATTTATAGCAGAATTATAAGAGGGACAGAGAAGGGCAAGGAGTATGATCAAAGATATGGAATGTACTTCTGTATGAGATGTGACAAAATGTAACAATGAAGAACAGTTGCTCATTAGCTCTTCCAGATGAAAAACTAGAGGACACCAAATGAAACTAGCAGGTGGAAAAAGAAATATCTTCACACACTGCACAGTTAAGATGCAAAGCTCTTTTTCACAGAATGCTGCAGATTCTAAATAAAGATATTAGTCAAAAAAACAGCTTTAAAAATTTATGGATAAAAATACCTCAAGAGGTATTAAATACAATGACATTATCTCAAGAAAATCCTTGAATTGTAAATTTCTGGGAATCAAAGAGCATTCCTAGGACATCTCAACATACACTTTTCTTATTTTTTACCTTCTTTAAGCATCTTGACTCTTGACAAAGCTAAGATATAGAGCTAAATGAAACTCAGTCTGACTTCCAAGAGATTTTTAGGTTCTGTACTGTCATTTATATGCCAGACTGGAATCTTATTTATATGCCCATAAACCCTCATGAACTCTTCAGAGGGTAATAATTCTCATTGCAGATAAAACAGCTATTTAAAGCTATATTGCCTAAAAAAATTAACAATATTTGACACGAAAAGTTTGGAACCAACTACAGGATGAAGTTACACACGTTTATCATATTTTACAACCTGCACTATGTCAATAGCATGCAAGACTACACAAATGTCTGCTACAATTTAATTTTAAGTATCTCTGTAACATATAATGGATTATAATGCATTTTAATGCATTATAAATAGTTACCACTATGCAAAATATTGATACCTCTGCTAACATGACATAGGTTGACATGAAACTGGAAGAGGGCTTTACTATGTCTGGAAGCATTTTCTAACAGCAACCAAGCAGGCAGCAGAAATAAAGAATCCGCTCACCTTCTTCAAGCTGCTGAAATTAAATTATTATTTGACTAATAAGCCACAGTGTAGGCTGTGATGCCCAACACACAAATAAATTTAACAGTCTCCCAGAGAAGTGGGTCACTTCATTTTCAAGGAAGTTATGTAAATAATAAGAGAAACCACCTAAGATACAGATAAACATCCTTATAATCTCAGTAAGATTAGAGACTAAAAGACTGTGGATAACTTCTCTTCACCACATATTCAAAATATCTTGTACTGTTTGCAATAGGTTTGTTCTTGCTTCTTGTAAAAAGAGTTTATGCATTCCCTAGTATTGAATAATAAATTGTGGAGCAATTTTCAACCTTGTATTTATTTACTGCTAGTAAATAATGTCTTTATTTAACACTTCTCTTGCCTATGTTGCAACCCAACTGTGCCAGAATGCCCAGAGACAGTTCCTTCGTCAGTGCCTCAGAGAGCTTATTCTCAAAAAGCACTCCTCACTACTTCCTGGATTTGTTAGTAGAAGCTTATTAAACACACTAGAAAAAATCCTGCCATAGCATTCCAAGTTTATCATTGCGTATTGCTTACGAAATCTGAGATAATGTGCCAAATGTTAATCTTAATTTAAACTTTAGCAAAGGCAAAGACTGTGTGCTGTAACCTGACGTTTCTTGGCTTTAGGTTTTCACCTGTATTATGTGCACCCTCTACCTGATCACAGCTGAACCCTTTTTCTGTGACTTTTTCTCTCCAATGAGAAGCAGTTCAAGTCTTTCATGGGTTCTAATCTTAAAAAATACAGATCAGCTTCTTACTCATAAACCTACTACGACGTTTGAAGTTGCCACCACCCAGCCACTCACAATTAGGAGTCTGAATGAAAAAATCATGAAATAATATTGCAAGAGAACACTTGAAGAATCAAAATTCACATCCAGGAAACCTGTAATACCTGTCTCAGCTGTTTTTGTCCAGCAGTTCACATAGGATTATGAAGATTAAAATAACAAATCAATAAAATTAAAGCATATAAATCCACTATTAAGAAACTGAGCACAAAAAGGAAAGGTTACTCATAGTAAGTTACTTACATCTGTTCAAAAGAGTTTTAGAGGTCAGTCATCAGAAAATATCACCACAGTAACTGACAGTGGTAAAAAAGCAAATACAACATTAGTTGTTGTGAAAGGACAAGAAATCAGACGATCTCCATTGTGACTTTATACACTATAATTCATCATATTATGCACAGTGGTGATTTTCCAGTTTTCGAATATACAGCAACAAAAAACTTTCAGAGAAAAGGACAGCAAGTTCATGATTTCTGTGTAATAACAGGTCATCGTGGAAAAGAGAGATCTATGGAAAAATGGACCAAAACTATAGTACACTCGATTAAAACACCAAGTAACAGGTTTAAAACAAAGGGAAGGGAGTCCTTTTCCTACTTACCATATTACTAACTGTGGAATTTGTAACCACAGGATGTTGTGTCAAATCTACTCTGGCAAAAAAAAAAAAATCAATAACATGAAAAGTGCTAAAAAAGTTTCATAAAAAGAATGGAATATTTACTGTGATTACTATTGTAAATTAAACAAAATCTGCATCTCAAAAAGTTCTTAAACATCTGCTTACCAAAGCCTGAAAAGCCATGCCAACAAAGGTCCATATTAAATTTACACACAATTTCTCCTACACTGTCCATGACTGATCAGTATATGAATTTCATTGAATATTTAGTCTGACACAATATAATTGTTATGGTTTTGTTTCATTATTTTATCATCATTATATTTTTTTTTATATATATCCTTATCTTCATTACCACATCATAAAGTTTAATTCTGAAAGTTTAGCTAATGTCCTTAAAATATTCTCCTCTTGGCTAACCATTCTTTTTCCTGTTTTAAAAAGCAACGATCTCTATAAAGCATCGGAGTACATATCTGTATTTCTGAAAACCTATACTGACCTTCATCCCACTCTCTTCTAGTCCTCCTTTTCCACTTAACACTTTTTTTCTGACAACTCTTCTTTCCTTGAAAATCATTGATCCACAAAATTTAAGTGACAGCTATCCTCCATTAGAAGATTAACCCTGCTTAAAGTTGTTCTTTATTAACAAGTACCATTTCACACTATAATGAGATGCTTGGATTAACACTGCAAAATTTAGAAACATGATTATTGTATTATTATCATTTAATGATTTTCATTTTACAGCTAACTTTTTTATAAGAAAACCATTTCTCCATTTTACCCTCATGCTGTGCCTACTGACTTAGAACTATACATCTAACTATTGTAGAACAAAAATAGCATAAAAAAGAGTCTGCTCAGAAAGAGAAATTACCATATTCATGACTTGCTAGATCAACTTTTCGAAAGAAGACAGAATTTGAACCAGAAAAACACATTGCCAAGTTTCCTGATTAAACAGCTCACTAAAATAGCAAAACTTGTTAAAAAATATAGAGGAACATTTGTTTTAAAGCAATAGAAAGAAATTACAGATCCAATAGGTCAAAAACCCACATACAACATTAGATAATAGATGTATTTTGTATGCACAAATCTAGTTCACTAAAGTCTATAAGGAAAAAATAAAAGATAAAAATGTATTTTAAAAAAGCAAAGTAGATAATGAAATGCAATTCTTGAAAGACAAAAACCTAATCATTAAAAAGATTATTTAAACACAAGTCTGTTGAAGTAACAGGGTGTAAAGCTAGCAACTGAGGAATACAGACTACCTGGCTTTTGGAAGCACCACCTCATTACCCCTCTTTCTGTATCTCATTGAAAGTCTCTATCATGAGAGCTAAAGTAAAAAGTATCCTAAAGCTATGGCACAAGAGGCTGAGAAATTAAAATTTGTTTTATGGTTTAAACATCTGTTTAGCATCTGAGGTACTAAGTTCCTGTACAAAGAGATAATTGCAAGAACATATTTGTGTATTCAGATTACGTTTTCTAAAATTGCTTCATCTGTACCTTTCAGAAAACAGGTTAAATGAGAAAGCTTTCCTTTTTTAAAATTCTGAAATCTTTTTCACAATGAAAAGAATCCTAGTAGTAAAATCACAAAATAATCCTCTAATGATTACAGCAGAGACTTCAAAACCCATTAATAAAATTACTTTTATTTTAGCAGCCTAAGTTTCACCATGTACACCTCCAGATTTTCTTAGCTAACCATGGCTAAGAAACAGACTAAAGAGAAAATCTGTTCTCCTTGGACTATAAGCACTGTTACCTATAGGATACAAACAAGCTTTGGTGATGAGGTGACAAAAGAAGGGGTCTGCACGAAAGCATTGTTAGTGTGGCACAGGTTCTCACCTCTGCGTACAAGGTCCTCCTTTCTTTATGACAAATATCTGACATTTGAGTGCATTTATTCCTCCCAGGCTGGCAACTCATAAACATTTCTCAATATCTTCAAATTCAAAACATTTCAGGATTAAGATAACCTTCTTAAGTTTGTTAAGTTTCTTAAGCCCTCTTGAGTCCCTATATATGTTTGCAGTCCAACAACTGAGAGAGAGGGTGTTTAGACATTTTAAATGGAACAGCATTTTCAGACAAAGACCCTTATGCCTTCCCTCAGTATCTATGGACCATGACTTACTTGCTTGACAGGTAAAAAAAGAATATCAGCATCAATATGGAATAGGATCAGTTGAAACAGGACCAGGAAGATGGACAACTACAGAACAAAGACTATTTCTGGGAAGCCTGTGCTTACCCTTAAATCCTTATGCAGCTATTTGATGTCTGTGAGCAGCAGACCTTCATTACTTCAGTACAAAAGTGTCAGTGAAGATTGCTTAACATATTCCACACTTGGCTCAGTGTTTTTGCCATTGAGATGAATATCATTGAATGAACAAAAAAAGAGAACTGCAACACATCAGTGTCTCAATGTTGGTATTTTAGAAAAACTGAAAATTATAAACTACCTTTTAAAAGGGTGTAAGTCATCTTAGGGAATGACCAAATTCACTGAACAAGGTTATTAGTTTGACAACTAAAGCTGATGTTCTCCCAAGCTGAATTTACATACTATGTCTACAATACATTTTCAATTTATTTTTTATCTAGCACATTACACTCTGTCACCATACTTGCAGATATATAAATCTATGGAGTGAATCAAGTTTTATAAATAACTTTTCCCAAGCCAGGATTCATAGTGAAAACTTGACACCCTTAAATAAAGTGGAAATATTTATTTTTGTAGAAACTTCACATCAGAATCTATTTCCTAATCCAACAAAAACCCCACAGATTTTCAGAATGCATGATTACATACATTGCCAGGATACTTCACTGCAATGATGTAATAACTACTCCACTGTGTTTATGGCCTCTCAAGATTCACAGGAGAGAAATACAACTACAGCTGTTGTCTTCACAGTATCATAGCTGAACCTAAAGTCTGATAAATATCTTAATTATCTCCCTACTGCCACTACTTACTTCCCTCTGCAAACTCAATAACTAGTGAAGCATGTCTCTAAACTAAAGGCAAAGTAAATATTAGAATGTAAAAAACCAGAATAATAGAAGGGATTTTAGCAGCATAGAACTACTACTGGGGCACTGGTGAACTGCTGACAGAGTCCAAATCCCCCTCCTTCAGCAATTTTCAGCCATCTGTCCACAATGCCTAATTCCTTCCTGTGAAGCCATTTGTGCAATAAAGTACTCAGATCTTTCTACAAAATCCTCTCTGTACACCTGGGCACAAAGATGTCACCAGTCAAACAGTAGGGCATACAACATCCAAGACTTCCTGAAGTGAGCGTATTCGTATCCTTTGACTGATGAAGGAGGTTTGCCAGAGTTGGGTGGGAAGACCCAGACAACTACCATACGGGATACTGTTCTACAGAAGCACAGGTACAGCATCTAATGGGGTATTCATTTTCTCTTCTCCTCAGCTGGCTCCAGAACACTGTAGTCACCCAAGGGAACTGTCCTTAACCCTTCATACACCCCTTGAACACTTTGCCAAGTTGTTTACCAATAACAAGAAAATCCGTTTCTTCTCTGTGGGTATTTACTCTGAATTGTACTTTCTTTTCAGAAGCAACTTCAGACATCTATAAACGAGCACACTTTGAGTGAAAAGTGTCCACAGCCTTAGCTAACTCTGTGCATTTCCCATGGAATACTTTTGGCTCTTGGATTTAAAGCTTTGGGAGGAAGATGGAGGGAACAACTCCTAATGAAACAAGATGGCTTTTACATTCCTCCAAAAGTGAAATAATCATCTAATTAAGAAAGGCCAGACTATTTTCCACTATTGAGCAGCTGTAAGAGCTTCAGGGTGAAAAATAAAGTAAGCTAAAACAGCTGAAAATGGAGAGCAGTCACAAAAGCTAAAGTACTCCCCTAAGAGAGAAATAAAAATTCATACAAGGTCTGAAACAAGAATTACACCTTATCTGGAGACAAGTCCCAGGAACAAGGGCAACAGGTACCTCGTTTATTGCAACTGTAGTGCAATTTAAGCATAGATGTGCTGCTGTACTGATTTGTAACTGTGTTGTCTGCCTGTACTTTAGTGTCAGACAAAAGAGCTCACTGTGGGTTTAACAACGACTAGGTATGTCTGTGGCACTTTGACAAACAGTTCAGTCCCAGCATAAGCTGTGCAGTGACTGAAATGGTATCAGAGGGGGGTTTCCTGTGAGCAGCAGGTCAGGCAGAAAGCCATACAGCAGAAGCAGGGCAGGCAGGAGCATCACATTACTTTTGAGTAGTACTGTCATGTAGCAAGATTATTTAGTTGCTGTGAAACTTTTTTTTTTAGACCCTCATGCCATGAATACCAATAAAGAACCTACTTAACAACTTGAGATAGAATACCAGGCAAATATTTACATCCCAGAATGTGAAAGATAGATAAAACCCATCAGGGTGGCTACCTCTGCATTATTCTAAGCTGTCATGATATTTTTCCTTGACATACTGACTTGGGAACTAAGAATCAGGCTAACTATAGTTTAAGTTGCCTCATTTAACCAATGTGTAATTAACAATCATAGAATCATAGAATCCT